>NW_026989008.1:0-99316 GCF_030222135.1 Aotus nancymaae
TCTGTTAGATAGCTGCGTTTTGGATTTAGAAGCAGATATTTCCCTGTGCTTACTGCTGTTTCTTCATTATGCCGGTAATGGGCTGAAAACGCCTGTTTTTGGGACTCTGCAGAGAAAGTGTTTGCAGACTGCTGAATCCACACACGGTTTTAAATCTGGAAGTTGAGTGCACACATTGACAACCGTTCTGTTAGATAGCTGCGTTTTGGATTTAGAAGCAGATATTTCCCTGTGCTTACTGCTGTTCTTCCGTATGCCGGTAATGGGCTGAAAACGCCTGTTTTGGGACTCTGCAGAGAAAGTCTCTGCAGACTGCTGAATCCACACACAGGTTTAACTCTGGAAGTTGAGTGCACACATTGACAACCGTTCTGTTAGATAGCTGCGTTTTGGATTTAGAAGCAGATATTTCCCTGTGCTTACTGCTCTTTCTTCCATATGCCGGTAATGGGCTGAAAACGCCTGATTTGGAAACACTGCAGAGAAAGTCTTTGCAGACTGCTGAATCCACACAACGGGTTTAACTCTGGAAGTTGAGTGCACACATTGACAACGTTCTGTTAGATAGCTGCGTTTTGGAATTAGAAGCAGATATTTCCCTGTGCTTACTGCTGTTTTCTTCCATACGCCGTAATGGGCTGAAAACGCCTGTTTTGGGACTCTGCCAGAGAAAGTGTTTGCAGACTGCAGAATCCACACACGGTTTAACTCTGTGAAGCTGAGTGCACACATTGACAACCGCTCTGTTAGATAGCTGCGTTTTGGATTTAGAAGCAGATATTTCCCTGTGCTTACTTCTGTTTCTTCCATATACCGGTAATCGGGCTGAAAACGCCTGTTTTGGGACTCTGCAGAGAAAAGTCTCTGCAGACTGCTGAATCCACACACGGGTTTAACTCTGGAAGTTGAGTGCACACATTGACAACCGTTCTGTTAGATAGCTGCGTTTTGGATTTAGAAGCAGATATTTCCCCTGTGCTTACTGCTGTTTCTTCCATATGCCGGTAATGGGCTGAAACGCCTGTCTTGGGACTCTGCAGAGAAAGTCTCTGCAGACTGCTGAATCCACACACGGGTTTAACTGTGGAAGTTGAGTGCACACATTGACAACCGTTCTGTTAGATAGCTGCGTTTTGGATTTAGAAGCAGAATTTCCCTGTGCTTACTGCTGTTTCTTCCATATGCCGGTAATGGGCTGAAAACGCCTGTTTTGGGACTCTGCAGAGAAAGTGTTTGCAGACTGCTGAATCCACACACGGGTTTAACTCTGGAAGTTCAGTGCACACTTGGATATCCGTTCTGTTAGATAGCTGCGTTTTGGATTTAGAAGCAGATATTTACCTGTGCTTACTGCTGTTTCTTCCTTATGCCGGTAATGGGCTGAAAACGCCTGTTTTGGGACTCTGCAGAGAAAGTGTTTGCAGACTGCTGAATCCACACACGGGTTAAACTCTGGAAGTTGAGTGCACACATTGACAACGGGTTCTGTTAGATAGCTGCGTTTTTGGATTTAGAAGCAGATATTTCCCTTTGCTTACTGCTGTTTCTTCCATATGCCGGTAATGGGCTGAAAACGCCTGTTTTGGGACTCTGCAGAGAAAGTCTCTGCAGACTGCTGAATCCACACACGGGTTTAACTCTGGAAGTTGAGTGCACACATTGACAACCGTTCTGTTAGATTAGCTGCGTTTTGATTTAGAAGCAGATATTTCCCTGTGCTTACTGCTGTTTCTTCCATATGCCGGTAATGGGCTGAAAACGCCTGTTTTGGGACTCTGCAGAGAAAGTGTTAGACAGACTGCTGAATCCACACACGTTTTAACTCTGGAAGTTGAGTGCACACATTGACAAACCGTTCTGTTAGATAGCTGCGTTTTGGATTTAGAAGCAGATATTTCCCTGTGCTTACTGCTGTTTCTTCCGTATGCCGGTAATGGGCTGAAAACGCCTGTTTTGGGACTCTGCAGAGAAAGTCTCTGCAGACTGCTGAATCCACACACAGGTTTAACTCTGGAAGTTGAGTGCACACATTGACAACCGTTCTGTTAGATAGCTGCGTTTTGGATTTAGAAGCAGATATTTCCCTGTGCTTACTGCTCTTTCTTCCATATGCCGGTAATGGGCTGAAAACGCATGTTTTGGAACACTGCAGAGAAAGTCTTTGCAGACTGCTGAATCCACACACCGGGTTTAACTCTGGAAGTTGAGTGCACACATTGACAACCGTTCTGTTAGATAGCTGCGTTTTGGATTTAGAAGCAGATATTTCCCTGTGCTTACTGCTGTTTCTTCCATACGCCGGTAATAGGGCTGAAAACGCCTGTTTTGGACTCTGCAGAGAAAGTGTTTGCAGACTGCTGAATCCACACACGGGTTTAACTCTGGAAGCTGAGTGCACACATTGACAACCGCTCTGTTAGATAGCTGCGTTTTGGATTTAGAAGCAGATATTTCCCTGTGCTTACTGCTGTTTCTTCCATATACCGGTAATGGGCTGAAAACGCCTGTTTTGGGACTCTGCAGAGAAAGTCTCTGCAGACTGCTGAATCCACACACGGGTTTAACTCTGGAAGTTGAGTGCACACATTGACAACCGTTCTGTTAGATAGCTGCGTTTTGGATTTAGAAGCAGATATTTCCCTGTGCTTACTGCTGTTTCTTCCATATGCCGGTAATGGGCTGAAAACGCCTGTCTTGGGACTCTGCAGAGAAAGTCTCTGCAGGACTGCTGAATCCACACACGGGTTTAACTGTGGAAGTTGAGTGCACACATTGACAACCGTTCTGTTAGATAGCTGCGTTTTGGATTTAGAAGCAGATATTTCCCTGTGCTTACTGCTGTTTCTTCCATATGCCGGTAATGGGCTGAAAACGCCTGTTTTGGGACTCTGCAGAGAAAGTGTTTGCAGACTGCTGAATCCACACACGGGTTTAACTCTGGAAGTTCAGTGCACACTTGGATAACCGTTCTGTTAGATAGCTGCGTTTGGATTTAGAAGCAGATATTTCCCTGTGCTTACTGCTGTTTCTTCCTTATGCCGGTAATGGGCTGAAAACGCCTGTTTTGGGACTCTGCAGAGAAAGTGTTTGCAGACTGCTGAATCCACACACGGGTTAAACTCTGGAAGTTGAGTGCACACATTGACAACGGTTCTGTTAGATAGCTGCGTTTTGGATTTAGAAGCAGATATTTCCCTTTGCTTACTGCTGTTTTCTTCCATATGCTGGTAATGGACTGAAAACGCCTGTTTTGGGACTCTGCAGAGAAAGTGTTTGCAGACTGCTGAATCCACACACGGGTTTAACTCTGGAAGTTGAGTGCACACATTGACAACCGTTCTGTTAGATAGCTGCGTTTTGGATTTAGAAGCAGATATTTCCCTGTGCCTTACTGCTGTTTCTTCCATATGCCGGTAATGGGCTGAAAACTCCTGTTTTGGGGAATCTGCAGAGAAAGTGTTTGCAGACTGCTGATCCACACACGGGTTTAACTCTGGAAGTTGAGTGCACACATTGACAACCGTTCTGTTAGATAGCTGCGTTTTGGATTAGAAGCAGATATTTCCCTGTGCTTACTGCCTGTTTCTTCCATATGCCGGTAATGGGCTGAAAACGCCTGTTTTGGGACTCTGCAGAGAAAGTGTTTGCAGACTGCTGAATCCACACACGGGTTTAACTCTGGAAGTTGAGTGCACACATTGACAACCGTTCTGTTAGATAGCTGCGTTTTGGATTTAGAAGCAGATATTTCCCTCTGCTTACTGCTGTTTCTTTCCATATGCCGGTAATGGGCTGAAAACGGCTGTTTTGGGACTCTGCAGAGAAAGTGTTTGCAGACTGCTGAATCCCACACCACGGGTTTAACTCTGGAAGTTGAGTGCACACTTTGACATCCGTTCTGTTAGATAGCTGCGTTTTGGATTTAGAAGCAGATATTTCCCTGTGCTTACTGCTGTTTCTTCCATATGCCGGTAATGGGCTGAAAAAACGCCTGTTTTGGGACTCTGCAGAGAAAGTCTCTGCAGACTGCTGAATCCACACACGGGTTTAACTCTGGAAGTTGAGTCCACACATTGACAACCGTTCTGTTAGATAGCTGCGTTTTGGATTTAGAAGCAGATATTTCCCTGTGCTTACTGCTGTTTCTTCCATATGCCGGTAATGGCTGAAAACGCCTGTTTTGGGACTCTGCAGAGAAAGTCTCTGCAGACTGCTGAATCCACACACGGTTTAACTCTGGAAGTTGAGTGCACACATTGACAACCGTTCTGTTAGATAGCTGCGTTTTGGATTTAGAAGCAGATATTTCCCTGTGCTTACTGCTGTTTTCTTCCATATGCCGGTAATGGGCGAAAACGCCTGTTTTGGGACTCTGCAGAGAAAGTCTCTGCAGACTGCTGAATCCACACACGGGTTTAACTCTGGAAGTTGAGTGCACACATTGACAACCGTTCTGTTAGATAGCTGCGTTTTGGATTTAGAAGCAGATATTTCCCTGTGCTTACTGCTGTTTCTTCCATATGCCGGTAATGGGCTGAAAACGCCTGTTTTGGGACTCTGCAGAGAAAGTCTCTGCAGGACTGCTGAATCCACACACGGGTTTAACTCTGGAAGTTGAGTGCACACATTGACAACCGTTCTGTTAGATAGCTGCGTTTTGGATTTAGAAGCAGATATTTCCCTGTGCTTACTGCTGTTTCTTCCATATGCCGGTAATGGGCTGAAAACGCCTGTTTTGGGACTCTGCAGAGAAAGTCTCTGCAGACTGCTGAATCCACACACGGGTTTAACTCTGAAGTTGAGTGCACACATTGACAACCGTTCTGTTAGATAGCTGCGTTTTGGATTTAGAAGCAGATATTTCCCTGTGCTTACTGCTGTTTCTTCCATATGCCGGTAATGGGCTGAAAACGCCTGTCTTGGGACTCTGCAGAGAAAGTCTCTGCAGACTGCTGAATCCACACACGGGTTTAACTCTGGAAGTTGAGTGCACACATTGACAACCATTCTGTTAGATAGCTGCGTTTTGGATTTAGAAGCAGATATTTCCCTGTGCTTACTGCTGTTTCTCTTCCATATGCCGGTAATGGGCTGAAAACGCCTGTTTTGGGACTCTGCAGAGAAAGTCTCTGCAGACTGCTGAATCCACACACGGGTTTAACTCTGGAAGTTGAGTGCACACATTGACAACCGTTCTGTTAGATAGCTGCGTTTTGGATTTAGAAGCAGATATTTCCCTGTGCTTACTGCTGTTTCTTCCATATG
Source organism: Aotus nancymaae (assembly GCF_030222135.1). Classification (NCBI taxonomy): domain Eukaryota; kingdom Metazoa; phylum Chordata; class Mammalia; order Primates; family Aotidae; genus Aotus; species Aotus nancymaae. Next base: position 5,266 of record NW_026989008.1, read on the forward strand.
CCGGTAAATGGGCTGAAAACGCCTGTTTTGGGACTCTGCAGAGAAAGTCTCTGCAGGGACTGCTGAATCCACACACGGGTTTAACTCTGGAAGTTGAGTGCACACATTGACAACCGTTCTGTTAGATAGCTGCGTTTTGGATTTAGAAGCAGATATTTCCCTGTGCTTACTGCTGTTTCTTCCATATGCCGGTAATGGGCTGAAAACGCCTGTTTTGGGACTCTGCAGAGAAAGTCTCTGCAGGACTGCTGAATCCCACACACGGGTTTAACTCTGGAAGTTGAGTGCACCACATTGACAACCGTTCTGTTAGATAGCTGCGTTTTGGATTTAGAAGCAGATATTTCCCTGTGCTTACTGCTGTTTCTTCATATGCCGGTAATGGGCTGAAAACGCCTGTTTTGGGACTCTGCAGAGAAAGTCTCTGCAGACTGCTGAATCCACACACGGGTTTAACTCTGGAAGTTGAGTGCACACATTGACAACCGTTCTGTTAGATAGCTGCGTTTTGGATTTAGAAGCAGATATTTCCCTGTGCTTACTGCTGTTTCTTCATATGCCGGTAATGGGCTGAAAACGCCTGTTTTGGGACTCTGCAGAGAAAGTCTCTGCAGACTGCTGAATCCACACACGGGTTTAACTCTGGAAGTGGAGTGCACACATTGACAACCGTTCTGTTAGATAGCTGCGTTTTGGATTTAGAAGCAGATATTTCCCTGTGCTTACTGCTGTTTCTTCCATATGCCGGTAATGGCTGAAAACGCCTGTTTTGGGACTCTGCAGAGAAAGTCTCTGCAGACTGCTGAATCCACACACGGGTTTAACTCTGGAAGTTGAGTGCACACATTGACAACCGTTCTGTTAGATAGCTGCGTTTTGGATTTAGAAGCAGATATTTCCCTGTGCTTACTGCTGTTTCTTCCATATGCCGGTAATGGGCTGAAAACGCCTGTTTTGGGACTCTGCAGAGAAAGTCTCTGCAGACTGCTGAATCCACACACGGGTTTAACTCTGGAAGTTGAGTGCACACATTGACAACCGTTCTGTTAGATAGCTGCGTTTTGGATTTAGAAGCAGATATTTCCCTGTGCTTACTGCTGTTTCTTCCATATGCCGGTAATGGGCTGAAAAACGCCTGTTTTGGGACTCTGCAGAGAAAGTGTCTGCAGACTGCTGAATACACACACGGGTTTAACTCTGGAAGTTGAGTGCACACATTGACAACCGTTCTGTTAGATAGCTGCGTTTTGGATTTAGAAGCAGATATTTCCCTGTGCTTACTGCTGTTTCTTCCATATGCCGGTAATGGGCTGAAAACGCCTGTTTTTGGGACTCTGCAGAGAAAGTCTCTGCAGACTGCTGAATCCACACACGGGTTTAACTCTGGAAGTTGAGTGCACACATTGACAACCGTTCTGTTAGATAGCTGCGTTTTGGATTTAGAAGCAGATATTTCCCTGTGCTTACTGCTGTTTCTTCCATATGCCGGTAATGGGCTGAAACGCCTGTTTTGGGACTCTGCAGAGAAAGTCTCTGCAGACTGCTGAATCCACACAACGGGTTTAACTCTGGAAGTTGAGTGCACACATTGACAACCGTTCTGTTAGATAGCTGCGTTTTGGATTTAGAAGCAGATATTTCCCTGTGCTTACTGCTGTTTCTTCCCATATGCCGGTAATGGGCTGAAAACGCCTGTTTTGGGACTCTGCAGAGAAAGTCTCTGCAGACCTGCTGAATCCACACACGGGTTTAACTCTGGAAGTTGAGTGCACACATTGACAACCGTTCTGTTAGATAGCTGCGTTTTGGATTTAGAAGCAGATATTTCCCTGTGCTTACTGCTGTTTCTTCCATATGCCGGTAATGGGCTGAAAACGCCTGTCTTGGGACTCTGCAGAGAAAGTGTTTGCAGACTGCTGAATCCACACACGGGTTTAACTCTGGAAGTTGAGTGCACACATTGACAACCGTTCTGTTAGATAGCTGCGTTTTGGATTTAGAAGCAGATATTTCCCTGTGCTTACTGCTGTTTCTTCCATATGCCGGTAATGGGCTGAAAACGCCTTTTTTGGGACTCTGCAGAGAAAGTCTCTGCAGACTGCTGAATCACACACGGGTTTAACTCTGGAAGTTGAGTGCAACACATTGACAACCGTTCTGTAGATAGCTGCGTTTTGGATTTAGAAGCAGATATTTCCCTGTGCTTACTGCTGTTTCTTCCATATGCCGGTAATGGGCTGAAAACGCCTGTCTTGGGACTCTGCAGAGAAAGTGTTTGCAGACTGCTGAATCCACACACGGGTTTAACTCTGGAAGTTGAGTGCACACATTGACAACCGTTCTGTTAGATAGCTGCGTTTTGGATTTAGAAGCAGATATTTCCTGTGCTTACTGCTGTTTCTTCCATATGCCGGTAATGGGCCTGAAAACGCCTGTTTTTGGGACTCTGCAGAGAAAGTCTCTGCAGACTGCTGAATCCACACACGGGTTTAACTCTGGAAGTTGAGTGCACACATTGACAACCGTTCTGTTAGATAGCTGCGTTTTGGATTTAGAAGCAGATATTTCCCTGTGCTTACTGCTGTTTCTTCCATATGCCGGTAATGGGCTGAAAACGCCTGTTTTGGGACTCTGCAGAGAAAGTCTCTGCAGACTGCTGAATCCACACACGGGTTTAACTCTGGAAGTTGAGTGCACACATTGACAACCGTTCTGTTAGATAGCTGCGTTTTGGATTTAGAAGCAGATATTTCCCTGTGCTTACTGCTGTTTCTTCCATATGCCGGTAATGGGCTGAAAACGCCTGTTTTGGGACTCTGCAGAGAAAGTCTCTGCAGACTGCTGAATCCACACACGGGTTTAACTCTGGAAGTTGAGTGCACACATTGACAACCGTTCTGTTAGATAGCTGCGTTTTGGATTTAGAAGCAGATATTTCCCTGTGCTTACTGCTGTTTCTTCCATATGCCGGTAATGGGCTGAAAACGCCTGTTTTGGGACTCTGCAGAGAAAGTCTCTGCAGACTGCTGAATCCACACACGGGTTTAACTCTGGAAGTTGAGTGCACACATTGACAACCGTTCTGTTAGATAGCTGCGTTTTGGATTTAGAAGCAGATATTTCCCTGTGCTTACTGCTGTTTCTTCCATATGCCGGTAATGGGCTGAAAACGCCTGTCTTGGGACTCTGCAGAGAAAGTCTCTGCAGACTGCTGAATCCACACACGGGTTTAACTGTGGAAGTTGAGTGCACACATTGACAACCGTTCTGTTAGATAGCTGCGTTTTGGATTTAGAAGCAGATATTTCCCTGTGCTTACTGCTGTTTCTTCCATATGCCGGTAATGGGCTGAAAACGCCTGTTTTGGGACTCTGCAGAGAAAGTGTTTGCAGACTGCTGAATCCACACACGGGTTTAACTCTGGAAGTTCAGTGCACACTTGGATAACCGTTCTGTTAGATAGCTGCGTTTTGGATTTAGAAGCAGATATTTCCCTGTGCTTACTGCTGTTTCTTCCTTATGCCGGTAATGGGCTGAAAACGCCTGTTTTGGGACTCTGCAGAGAAAGTGTTTGCAGACTGCTGAATCCACACACGGGTTAAACTCTGGAAGTTGAGTGCACACATTGACAACGGTTCTGTTAGATAGCTGCGTTTTGGATTTAGAAGCAGATATTTCCCTTTGCTTACTGCTGTTTCTTCCATATGCTGGTAATGGACTGAAAACGCCTGTTTTGGGACTCTGCAGAGAAAGTGTTTGCAGACTGCTGAATCCACACACGGGTTTAACTCTGGAAGTTGAGTGCACACATTGACAACCGTTCTGTTAGATAGCTGCGTTTTGGATTTAGAAGCAGATATTTCCCTGTGCTTACTGCTGTTTCTTCCATATGCCGGTAATGGGCTGAAAACTCCTGTTTTGGGAATCTGCAGAGAAAGTGTTTGCAGACTGCTGAATCCACACACGGGTTTAACTCTGGAAGTTGAGTGCACACATTGACAACCGTTCTGTTAGATAGCTGCGTTTTGGATTTAGAAGCAGATATTTCCCTGTGCTTACTGCTGTTTCTTCCATATGCCGGTAATGGGCTGAAAACGCCTGTTTTGGGACTCTGCAGAGAAAGTGTTTGCAGACTGCTGAATCCACACACGGGTTTAACTCTGGAAGTTGAGTGCACACATTGACAACCGTTCTGTTAGATAGCTGCGTTTTGGATTTAGAAGCAGATATTTCCCTCTGCTTACTGCTGTTTCTTCCATATGCCGGTAATGGGCTGAAAACGGCTGTTTTGGGACTCTGCAGAGAAAGTGTTTGCAGACTGCTGAATCCACACACGGGTTTAACTCTGGAAGTTGAGTGCACACTTTGACATCCGTTCTGTTAGATAGCTGCGTTTTGGATTTAGAAGCAGATATTTCCCTGTGCTTACTGCTGTTTCTTCCATATGCCGGTAATGGGCTGAAAACGCCTGTTTTGGGACTCTGCAGAGAAAGTCTCTGCAGACTGCTGAATCCACACACGGGTTTAACTCTGGAAGTTGAGTCCACACATTGACAACCGTTCTGTTAGATAGCTGCGTTTTGGATTTAGAAGCAGATATTTCCCTGTGCTTACTGCTGTTTCTTCCATATGCCGGTAATGGGCTGAAAACGCCTGTTTTGGGACTCTGCAGAGAAAGTCTCTGCAGACTGCTGAATCCACACACGGGTTTAACTCTGGAAGTTGAGTGCACACATTGACAACCGTTCTGTTAGATAGCTGCGTTTTGGATTTAGAAGCAGATATTTCCCTGTGCTTACTGCTGTTTCTTCCATATGCCGGTAATGGGCTGAAAACGCCTGTCTTGGGACTCTGCAGAGAAAGTCTCTGCAGACTGCTGAATCCACACACGGGTTTAACTCTGGAAGTTGAGTGCACACATTGACAACCATTCTGTTAGATAGCTGCGTTTTGGATTTAGAAGCAGATATTTCCCTGTGCTTACTGCTGTTTCTTCCATATGCCGGTAATGGGCTGAAAACGCCTGTTTTGGGACTCTGCAGAGAAAGTCTCTGCAGACTGCTGAATCCACACACGGGTTTAACTCTGGAAGTTGAGTGCACACATTGACAACCGTTCTGTTAGATAGCTGCGTTTTGGATTTAGAAGCAGATATTTCCCTGTGCTTACTGCTGTTTCTTCCATATGCCGGTAATGGGCTGAAAACGCCTGTTTTGGGACTCTGCAGAGAAAGTCTCTGCAGACTGCTGAATCCACACACGGGTTTAACTCTGGAAGTTGAGTGCACACATTGACAACCGTTCTGTTAGATAGCTGCGTTTTGGATTTAGAAGCAGATATTTCCCTGTGCTTACTGCTGTTTCTTCCATATGCCGGTAATGGGCTGAAAACGCCTGTTTTGGGACTCTGCAGAGAAAGTCTCTGCAGACTGCTGAATCCACACACGGGTTTAACTCTGGAAGTTGAGTGCACACATTGACAACCGTTCTGTTAGATAGCTGCGTTTTGGATTTAGAAGCAGATATTTCCCTGTGCTTACTGCTGTTTCTTCCATATGCCGGTAATGGGCTGAAAACGCCTGTTTTGGGACTCTGCAGAGAAAGTCTCTGCAGACTGCTGAATCCACACACGGGTTTAACTCTGGAAGTTGAGTGCACACATTGACAACCGTTCTGTTAGATAGCTGCGTTTTGGATTTAGAAGCAGATATTTCCCTGTGCTTACTGCTGTTTCTTCCATATGCCGGTAATGGGCTGAAAACGCCTGTTTTGGGACTCTGCAGAGAAAGTCTCTGCAGACTGCTGAATCCACACACGGGTTTAACTCTGGAAGTTGAGTGCACACATTGACAACCGTTCTGTTAGATAGCTGCGTTTTGGATTTAGAAGCAGATATTTCCCTGTGCTTACTGCTGTTTCTTCCATATGCCGGTAATGGGCTGAAAACGCCTGTTTTGGGACTCTGCACAGAAAGTCTCTGCAGACTGCTGAATCCACACACGGGTTTAACTCTGGAAGTTGAGTGCACACATTGACAACCGTTCTGTTAGATAGCTGCGTTTTGGATTTAGAAGCAGATATTTCCCTGTGCTTACTGCTGTTTCTTCCATATGCCGGTAATGGGCTGAAAACGCCTGTTTTGGGACTCTGCAGAGAAAGTCTCTGCAGACTGCTGAATCCACACACGGGTTTAACTCTGGAAGTTGAGTGCACACATTGACAACCGTTCTGTTAGATAGCTGCGTTTTGGATTTAGAAGCAGATATTTCCCTGTGCTTACTGCTGTTTCTTCCATATGCCGGTAATGGGCTGAAAACGCCTGTTTTGGGACTCTGCAGAGAAAGTGTCTGCAGACTGCTGAATACACACACGGGTTTAACTCTGGAAGTTGAGTGCACACATTGACAACCGTTCTGTTAGATAGCTGCGTTTTGGATTTAGAAGCAGATATTTCCCTGTGCTTACTGCTGTTTCTTCCATATGCCGGTAATGGGCTGAAAACGCCTGTTTTGGGACTCTGCAGAGAAAGTCTCTGCAGACTGCTGAATCCACACACGGGTTTAACTCTGGAAGTTGAGTGCACACATTGACAACCGTTCTGTTAGATAGCTGCGTTTTGGATTTAGAAGCAGATATTTCCCTGTGCTTACTGCTGTTTCTTCCATATGCCGGTAATGGGCTGAAAACGCCTGTTTTGGGACTCTGCAGAGAAAGTCTCTGCAGACTGCTGAATCCACACACGGGTTTAACTCTGGAAGTTGAGTGCACACATTGACAACCGTTCTGTTAGATAGCTGCGTTTTGGATTTAGAAGCAGATATTTCCCTGTGCTTACTGCTGTTTCTTCCATATGCCGGTAATGGGCTGAAAACGCCTGTTTTGGGACTCTGCAGAGAAAGTCTCTGCAGACTGCTGAATCCACACACGGGTTTAACTCTGGAAGTTGAGTGCACACATTGACAACCGTTCTGTTAGATAGATGCGTTTTGGATTTAGAAGCAGATATTTCCCTGTGCTTACTGCTGTTTCTTCCATATGCCGGTAATGGGCTGAAAACGCCTGTCTTGGGACTCTGCAGAGAAAGTGTTTGCAGACTGCTGAATCCACACACGGGTTTAACTCTGGAAGTTGAGTGCACACATTGACAACCGTTCTGTTAGATAGCTGCGTTTTGGATTTAGAAGCAGATATTTCCCTGTGCTTACTGCTGTTTCTTCCATATGCCGGTAATGGGCTGAAAACGCCTGTTTTGGGACTCTGCAGAGAAAGTCTCTGCAGACTGCTGAATCCACACACGGGTTTAACTCTGGAAGTTGAGTGCACACATTGACAACCGTTCTGTTAGATAGCTGCGTTTTGGATTTAGAAGCAGATATTTCCCTGTGCTTACTGCTGTTTCTTCCATATGCCGGTAATGGGCTGAAAACGCCTGTCTTGGGACTCTGCAGAGAAAGTGTTTGCAGACTGCTGAATCCACACACGGGTTTAACTCTGGAAGTTGAGTGCACACATTGACAACCGTTCTGTTAGATAGCTGCGTTTTGGATTTAGAAGCAGATATTTCCCTGTGCTTACTGCTGTTTCTTCCATATGCCGGTAATGGGCTGAAAACGCCTGTTTTGGGACTCTGCAGAGAAAGTCTCTGCAGACTGCTGAATCCACACACGGGTTTAACTCTGGAAGTTGAGTGCACACATTGACAACCGTTCTGTTAGATAGCTGCGTTTTGGATTTAGAAGCAGATATTTCCCTGTGCTTACTGCTGTTTCTTCCATATGCCGGTAATGGGCTGAAAACGCCTGTTTTGGGACTCTGCAGAGAAAGTCTCTGCAGACTGCTGAATCCACACACGGGTTTAACTCTGGAAGTTGAGTGCACACATTGACAACCGTTCTGTTAGATAGCTGCGTTTTGGATTTAGAAGCAGATATTTCCCTGTGCTTACTGCTGTTTCTTCCATATGCCGGTAATGGGCTGAAAACGCCTGTTTTGGGACTCTGCAGAGAAAGTCTCTGCAGACTGCTGAATCCACACACGGGTTTAACTCTGGAAGTTGAGTGCACACATTGACAACCGTTCTGTTAGATAGCTGCGTTTTGGATTTAGAAGCAGATATTTCCCTGTGCTTACTGCTGTTTCTTCCATATGCCGGTAATGGGCTGAAAACGCCTGTTTTGGGACTCTGCAGAGAAAGTGTCTGCAGACTGCTGAATCCACACACGGGTTTAACTCTGGAAGTTGAGTGCACACATTGACAACCGTTCTGTTAGATAGCTGCGTTTTGGATTTAGAAGCAGATATTTCCCTGTGTTTACTGCTGTTTCTTCCATATGCCGGTAATGGGCTGAAAACACCTGTTTTGGGACTCTGCAGAGAAAGTCTCTGCAGACTGCTGAATCCACACACGGGTTTAACTCTGGAAGTTGAGTGCACACATTGACAACCGTTCTGTTAGATAGCTGCGTTTTGGATTTAGAAGCAGATATTTCCCTGTGCTTACTGCTGTTTCTTCCATATGCCGGTAATGGGCTGAAAACGCCTGTTTTGGGACTCTGCAGAGAAAGTCTCTGCAGACTGCTGAATCCACACACGGGTTTAACTCTGGAAGTTGAGTGCACACATTGACAACCGTTCTGTTAGATAGCTGCGTTTTGGATTTAGAAGCAGATATTTCCCTGTGCTTACTGCTGTTTCTTCCATATGCCGGTAATGGGCTGAAAACGCCTGTTTTGGGACTCTGCAGAGAAAGTGTCTGCAGACTGCTGAATACACACACGGGTTTAACTCTGGAAGTTGAGTGCACACATTGACAACCGTTCTGTTAGATAGCTGCGTTTTGGATTTGGAAGCAGATATTTCCCTGTGCTTACTGCTGTTTCTTCCATATGCCGGTAATGGGCTGAAAACGCCTGTTTTGGGACTCTGCAGAGAAAGTCTCTGCAGACTGCTGAATCCACACACGGGTTTAACTCTGGAAGTTGAGTGCACACATTGACAACCGTTCTGTTAGATAGCTGCGTTTTGGATTTAGAAGAAGATATTTCCCTGTGCTTACTGCTCTTTCTTCCATATGCCGGTAATGGGCTGAAAACGCCTGTTTTGGGACTCTGCAGAGAAAGTCTCTGCAGACTGCTGAATCCACACACGGGTTTAACTCTGGAAGTTGAGTGCACACATTGACAACCGTTCTGTTAGATAGCTGCGTTTTGGATTTAGAAGCAGATATTTCCCTGTGCTTACTGCTGTTTCTTCCATATGCCGGTAATGGGCTGAAAACGCCTGTTTTGGGACTCTGCAGAGAAAGTCTCTGCAGACTGCTGAATCCACACACGGGTTTAACTCTGGAAGTTGAGTGCACACATTGACAACCGTTCTGTTAGATAGCTGCATTTTGGATTTAGAAGCAGATATTTCCCTGTGCTTACTGCTGTTTCTTCCGTATGCCGGTAATGGGCTGAAAACGCCTGTTTTGGGACTCTGCAGAGAAAGTCTCTGCAGACTGCTGAATCCACACACGGGTTTAACTCTGGAAGTTGAGTGCACACATTGACAACCGTTCTGTTAGATAGCTGCGTTTTGGATTTAGAAGCAGATATTTCCCTGTGCTTACTGCTGTTTCTTCCATATGCCGGTAATGGGCTGAAAACGCCTGTTTTGGGACTCTGCAGAGAAAGTCTCTGCAGACTGCTGAATCCACACACGGGTTTAACTCTGGAAGTTGAGTGCACACATTGACAACCGTTCTGTTAGATAGCTGCGTTTTGGATTTAGAAGCAGATATTTCCCTGTGCTTACTGCTGTTTCTTCCATATGCCGGTAATGGGCTGAAAACGCCTGTCTTGGGACTCTGCAGAGAAAGTGTTTGCAGACTGCTGAATCCACACACGGGTTTAACTCTGGAAGTTGAGTGCACACATTGACAACCGTTCTGTTAGATAGCTGCGTTTTGGATTTAGAAGCAGATATTTCCCTGTGCTTACTGCTGTTTCTTCCATATGCCGGTAATGGGCTGAAAACGCCTGTTTTGGGACTCTGCAGAGAAAGTCTCTGCAGACTGCTGAATCCACACACGGGTTTACCTCTGGAAGTTGAGTGCACACATTGACAACCGTTCTGTTAGATAGCTGCGTTTTGGATTTAGAAGCAGATATTTCCCTGTGCTTACTGCTGTTTCTTCCATATGCCGGTAATGGGCTGAAAACGCCTGTTTTGGGACTCTGCAGAGAAAGTCTCTGCAGACTACTGAATCCACACACGGGTTTAACTCTGGAAGTTGAGTGCACACATTGACAACCGTTCTGTTAGATAGCTGCGTTTTGGATTTAGAAGCAGATATTTCCCTGTGCTTACTGCTGTTTCTTCCATATGCCGGTAATGGGCTGAAAACGCCTGTCTTGGGACTCTGCAGAGAAAGTGTTTGCAGACTGCTGAATCCACACACGGGTTTAACTCTGGAAGTTGAGTGCACACATTGACAACCGTTCTGTTTGATAGCTGCGTTTTGGATTTAGAAGCAGATATTTCCCTGTGCTTACTGCTGTTTCTTCCATATGCCGGTAATGGGCTGAAAACGCCTGTTTTGGGACTCTTCAGAGAAAGTCTCTGCAGACTGCTGAATCCACACACGGGTTTAACTCTGGAAGTTGAGTGCACACATTGACAACCGTTCTGTTAGATAGCTGCGTTTTGGATTTAGAAGCAGATATTTCCCTGTGCTTACTGCTGTTTCTTCCATATGCCGGTAATGGGCTGAAAACGCCTGTTTTGGGACTCTGCAGAGAAAGTGTGTGCAGACTGCTGAATCCACACACGGGTTTAACTCTGGAAGTTGAGTGCACACATTGACAACCGTTCTGTTAGATAGCTGCGTTTTGGATTTAGAAGCAGATATTTCCCTGTGCTTACTGCTGTTTCTTCCATATGCCGGTAATGGGCTGAAAACGCCTGTTTTGGGACTCTGCAGAGAAAGTGTTTGCAGACTGCTGAATCCACACACGGGTTTAACTCTGGAAGTTGAGTGCACACATTGACAACCGTTCTGTTAGATAGCTGCGTTTTGGATTTAGAAGCAGATATTTCCCTGTGCTTACTGCTGTTTCTTCCATATGCCGGTAATGGGCTGAAAACGCCTGTTTTGGGACTCTGCAGAGAAAGTCTCTGCAGACTGCTGAATCCACACACGGGTTTACCTCTGGAAGTTGAGTGCACACATTGACAACCGTTCTGTTAGATAGCTGCGTTTTGGATTTAGAAGCAGATATTTCCCTGTGCTTACTGCTGTTTCTTCCATATGCCGGTAATGGGCTGAAAACGCCTGTTTTGGGACTCTGCAGAGAAAGTCTCTGCAGACTGCTGAATCCACACACGGGTTTAACTCTGGAAGTTGAGTGCACACATTGACAACCGTTCTGTTAGATAGCTGCGTTTTGGATTTAGAAGCAGATATTTCCCTGTGCTTACTGCTGTTTCTTCCATATGCCGGTAATGGGCTGAAAACGCCTGTTTTGGGACTCTGCAGAGAAAGTGTCTGCAGATTGCTGAATCCACACACGGGTTTAACTCTGGAAGTTGAGTGCACACATTGACAACCGTTCTGTTAGATAGCTGCGTTTTGGATTTAGAAGCAGATATTTCCCTGTGCTTACTGCTGATTCTTCCATATGCCGGTAATGGGCTGAAAACGCCTGTTTTGGGACTCTGCAGAGAAAGTCTCTGCAGACTGCTGAATCCACACACGGGTTTACCTCTGGAAGTTGAGTGCACACATTGACAACCGTTCTGTTAGATAGCTGCGTTTTGGATTTAGAAGCAGATATTTCCCTGTGCTTACTGCTGTTTCTTCCATATGCCGGTAATGGGCTGAAAACGCTGGTTTTGGGACTCTGCAGAGAAAGTCTCTGCAGACTGCTGAATCCACACACGGGTTTAACTCTGGAAGTTGAGTGCACACATTGACAACCGTTCTGTTAGATAGCTGCGTTTTGGATTTAGAAGCAGATATTTCCCTGTGCTTACTGCTGTTTCTTCCATATGCCGGTAATGGGCTGAAAACGCCTGTTTTGGGACTCTGCAGAGAAAGTGTTTGCAGACTGCTGAATCCACACACGGGTTTAACTCTGGAAGTTGAGTGCACACATTGACAACCGTTCTGTTAGATAGCTGCGTTTTGGATTTAGAAGCAGATATTTCCCTGTGCTTACTGCTGTTTCTTCCATATGCCGGTAATGGGCTGAAAACGCCTGTTTTGGGACTCTGCAGAGAAAGTGTGTGCAGACTGCTGAATCCACACACGGGTTTAACTCTGGAAGTTGAGTGCACACATTGACAACCGTTCTGTTAGATAGCTGCGTTTTGGATTTAGAAGCAGATATTTCCCTGTGCTTACTGCTGTTTCTTCCATATGCCGGTAATGGGCTGAAAACGCCTGTTTTGGGACTCTGCAGAGAAAGTCTCTGCAGACTGCTGAATCCACACACGGGTTTAACTCTGGAAGTTGAGTGCACACATTGACAACCGTTCTGTTAGATAGCTGCGTTTTGGATTTAGAAGCAGATATTTCCCTGTGCTTACTGCTGTTTCTTCCATATGCCGGTAATGGGCTGAAAACGCCTGTTTTGGGACTCTGCAGAGAAAGTGTGTGCAGACTGCTGAATCCACACACGGGTTTAACTCTGGAAGTTGAGTGCACACATTGACAACCGTTCTGTTAGATAGCTGCGTTTTGGATTTAGAAGCAGATATTTCCCTGTGCTTACTGCTGTTTCTTCCATATGCCGGTAATGGGCTGAAAACGCCTGTTTTGGGACTCTGCAGAGAAAGTCTCTGCAGACTGCTGAATCCACACACGGGTTTAACTCTGGAAGTTGAGTGCACACATTGACAACCGTTCTGTTAGATAGCTGCGTTTTGGATTTAGAAGCAGATATTTCCCTGTGCTTACTGCTGTTTCTTCCATATGCCGGTAATGGGCTGAAAACGCCTGTTTTGGGACTCTGCAGAGAAAGTCTCTGCAGACTGCTGAATCCACACACGGGTTTAACTCTGGAAGTTGAGTGCACACATTGACAACCGTTCTGTTAGATAGCTGCGTTTTGGATTTAGAAGCAGATATTTCCCTGTGCTTACTGCTGTTTCTTCCATATGCCGGTAATGGGCTGAAAACGCCTGTTTTGGGACTCTGCAGAGAAAGTCTCTGCAGACTGCTGATTCCACACACGGGTTTAACTCTGGAAGTTGAGTGCACACATTGACAACCGTTCTGTTAGATAGCTGCGTTTTGGATTTAGAAGCAGATATTTCCCTGTGCTTACTGCTGTTTCTTCCATATGCCGGTAATGGGCTGAAAACGCCTGTTTTGGGACTCTGCAGAGAAAGTCTCTGCAGACTGCTGAATCCACACACGGGTTTAACTCTGGAAGTTGAGTGCACACATTGACAACCGTTCTGTTAGATAGCTGCATTTTGGATTTAGAAGCAGATATTTCCCTGTGCTTACTGCTGTTTCTTCCGTATGCCGGTAATGGGCTGAAAACGCCTGTTTTGGGACTCTGCAGAGAAAGTCTCTGCAGACTGCTGAATCCACACACGGGTTTAACTCTGGAAGTTGAGTGTACACATTGACAACCGTTCTGTTAGATAGCTGCGTTTTGGATTTAGAAGCAGATATTTCCCTGTGCTTACTGCTGTTTCTTCCATATGCCGGTAATGGGCTGAAAATGCCTGTTTTGGGACTCTGCAGAGAAAGTCTCTGCAGACTGCTGAATCCACACACGGGTTTAACTCTGGAAGTTGAGTGCACACATTGACAACCGTTCTGTTAGATAGCTGCGTTTTGGATTTAGAAGCAGATATTTCCCTGTGCTTACTGCTGTTTCTTCCATATGCCGGTAATGGGCTGAAAACGCCTGTCTTGGGACTCTGCAGAGAAAGTGTTTGCAGACTGCTGAATCCACACACGGGTTTAACTCTGGAAGTTGAGTGCACACATTGACAACCGTTCTGTTAGATAGCTGCGTTTTGGATTTAGAAGCAGATATTTCCCTGTGCTTACTGCTGTTTCTTCCATATGCCGGTAATGGGCTGAAAACGCCTGTTTTGGGACTCTGCAGAGAAAGTCTCTGCAGACTGCTGAATCCACACACGGGTTTAACTCTGGAAGTTGAGTGCACACATTGACAACCGTTCTGTTAGATAGCTGCGTTTTGGATTTAGAAGCAGATATTTCCCTGTGCTTACTGCTGTTTCTTCCATATGCCGGTAATGGGCTGAAAACGCCTGTTTTGGGACTCTGCAGAGAAAGTCTCTGCAGACTGCTGAATCCACACACGGGTTTAACTCTGGAAGTTGAGTGCACACATTGACAACCGTTCTGTTAGATAGCTGCGTTTTGGATTTAGAAGCAGATATTTCCCTGTGCTTACTGCTGTTTCTTCCATATGCCGGTAATGGGCTGAAAACGCCTGTCTTGGGACTCTGCAGAGAAAGTCTCTGCAGACTGCTGAATCCACACACGGGTTTAACTCTGGAAGTTGAGTGCACACATTGACAACCGTTCTGTTAGATAGCTGCGTTTTGGATTTAGAAGCAGATATTTCCCTGTGCTTACTGCTGTTTCTTCCATATGCCGGTAATGGGCTGAAAACGCCTGTTTTGGGACTCTGCAGAGAAAGTCTCTGCAGACTGCTGAATCCACACACGGGTTTAACTCTGGAAGTTGAGTGCACACATTGACAACCGTTCTGTTAGATAGCTGCGTTTTGGATTTAGAAGCAGATATTTCCCTGTGCTTACTGCTGTTTCTTCCATATGCCGGTAAAGGGCTGAAAACGCCTCTTTTGGGACTCTGCAGAGAAAGTCTCTGCAGACTGCTGAATCCACACACGGGTTTAACTCTGGAAGTTGAGTGCACACATTGACAACCGTTCTGTTAGATAGCTGCGTTTTGGATTTAGAAGCAGATATTTCCCTGTGCTTACTGCTGTTTCTTCCATATGCCGGTAATGGGCTGAAAACGCCTGTCTTGGGACTCTGCAGAGAAAGTGTTTGCAGACTGCTGAATCCACACACGGGTTTAACTCTGGAAGTTGAGTGCACACATTGACAACCGTTCTGTTAGATAGCTGCGTTTTGGATTTAGAAGCAGATATTTCCCTGTGCTTACTGCTGTTTCTTCCATATGCCGGTAATGGACTGAAAACGCCTGTTTTGGGACTCTGCAGAGAAAGTCTCTGCAGACTGCTGAATCCACACACGGGTTTAACTCTGGAAGTTGAGTGCACACATTGACAACCGTTCTGTTAGATAGCTGCGTTTTGGATTTAGAAGCAGATATTTCCCTGTGCTTACTGCTGTTTCTTCCATATGCCGGTAATGGGCTGAAAACGCCTGTTTTGGGACTCTGCAGAGAAAGTGTTTG
The DNA here is from genome assembly GCF_030222135.1 of Aotus nancymaae. Lineage (NCBI taxonomy): Eukaryota > Metazoa > Chordata > Mammalia > Primates > Aotidae > Aotus > Aotus nancymaae. Next base: position 20,680 of record NW_026989008.1, read on the forward strand.
CAGACTGCTGAATCCACACACGGGTTTAACTCTGGAAGTTGAGTGCACACATTGACAACCGTTCTGTTAGATAGCTGCGTTTTGGATTTAGAAGCAGATATTTCCCTGTGCTTACTGCTGTTTCTTCCATATGCCGGTAATGGGCTGAAAACGCCTGTTTTGGGACTCTGCAGAGAAAGTGTGTGCAGACTGCTGAATCCACACACGGGTTTAACTCTGGAAGTTGAGTGCACACATTGACAACCGTTCTGTTAGATAGCTGCGTTTTGGATTTAGAAGCAGATATTTCCCTGTGCTTACTGCTGTTTCTTCCATATGCCGGTAATGGGCTGAAAACGCCTGTTTTGGGAATCTGCAGAGAAAGTCTCTGCAGACTGCTGAATCCACACACGGGTTTACCTCTGGAAGTTGAGTGCACACATTGACAACCGTTCTGTTAGATAGCTGCGTTTTGGATTTAGAAGCAGATATTTCCCTGTGCTTACTGCTGTTTCTTCCATATGCCGGTAATGGGCTGAAAACGCCTGTTTTGGGACTCTGCAGAGAAAGTCTCTGCAGACTGCTGAATCCACACACGGGTTTAACTCTGGAAGTTGAGTGCACACATTGACAACCGTTCTGTTAGATAGCTGCGTTTTGGATTTAGAAGCAGATATTTCCCTGTGCTTACTGCTGTTTCTTCCATATGCCGGTAATGGGCTGAAAACGCCTGTTTTGAGACTCTGCAGAGAAAGTGTTTGCAGACTGCTGAATCCACACACGGGTTTAACTCTGGAAGTTGAGTGCACACATTGACAACCGTTCTGTTAGATAGCTGCGTTTTGGATTTAGAAGCAGATATTTCCCTGTGCTTACTGCTGTTTCTTCCATATGCCGGTAATGGGCTGAAAACGCCTGTTTTGGGACTCTGCAGAGAAAGTGTGTGCAGACTGCTGAATCCACACACGGGTTTAACTCTGGAAGTTGAGTGCACACATTGACAACCGTTCTGTTAGATAGCTGCGTTTTGGATTTAGAAGCAGATATTTCCCTGTGCTTACTGCTGTTTCTTCCATATGCCGGTAATGGGCTGAAAACGCCTGTTTTGGGACTCTGCAGAGAAAGTCTCTGCAGACTGCTGAATCCACACACGGGTTTACCTCTGGAAGTTGAGTGCACACATTGACAACCGTTCTGTTAGATAGCTGCGTTTTGGATTTAGAAGCAGATATTTCCCTGTGCTTACTGCTGTTTCTTCCATATGCCGGTAATGGGCTGAAAACGCCTGTTTTGGGACTCTGCAGAGAAAGTCTCTGCAGACTGCTGAATCCACACACGGGTTTAACTCTGGAAGTTGAGTGCACACATTGACAACCGTTCTGTTAGATAGCTGCGTTTTGGATTTAGAAGCAGATATTTCCCTGTGCTTACTGCTGTTTCTTCCATATGCCGGTAATGGGCTGAAAACGCCTGTTTTGGGACTCTGCAGAGAAAGTCTCTGCAGACTGCTGAATCCACACACGGGTTTAACTCTGGAAGTTGAGTGCACACATTGACAACCGTTCTGTTAGATAGCTGCGTTTTGGATTTAGAAGCAGATATTTCCCTGTGCTTACTGCTGTTTCTTCCATATGCCGGTAATGGGCTGAAAACGCCTGTTTTGGGACTCTGCAGAGAAAGTCTCTGCAGACTGCTGATTCCACACACGGGTTTAACTCTGGAAGTTGAGTGCACACATTGACAACCGTTCTGTTAGATAGCTGCGTTTTTGATTTAGAAGCAGATATTTCCCTGTGCTTACTGCTGTTTCTTCCATATGCCGGTAAAGGGCTGAAAACGCCTGTTTTGGGACTCTGCAGAGAAAGTCTCTGCAGACTGCTGAATCCACACACGGGTTTAGCTCTGGAAGTTGAGTGCACACATTGACAACCGTTCTGTTAGATAGCTGCGTTTTGGATTTAGAAGCAGATATTTCCCTGTGCTTACTGCTGTTTCTTCCATATGCCGGTAATGGGCTGAAAACGCCTGTTTTGGGACTCTGCAGAGAAAGTGTTTGCAGACTGCTGAATCCACACACGGGTTTAACTCTGGAAGTTGAGTGCACACATTGACAACCCTTCTGTTAGATAGCTGCGTTTTGGATTTAGAAGCAGAATATTTCCCTGTGCTGACTGCTGTTTCTTCCATATGCCGGTAATGGGCTGAAAACGCCTGTTTTGGGACTCTGCAGAGAAAGTGTCTGCAGACTGCTGAATCCACACACGGGTTTAACTCTGGAAGTTGAGTGCACACATTGACAACCGTTCTGTTAGATAGCTGCGTTTTGGATTTAGAAGCAGATATTTCCCTGTGCTTACTGCTGTTTCTTCCATATGCCGGTAATGGGCTGAAAACGCCTGTTTTGGGACTCTGCAGAGAAAGTCTCTGCAGACTGCTGAATCCACACACGGGTTTACCTCTGGAAGTTGAGTGCACACATTGACAACCGTTCTGTTAGATAGCTGCGTTTTGGATTTAGAAGCAGATATTTCCCTGTGCTTACTGCTGTTTCTTCCATATGCCGGTAATGGGCTGAAAACGCCTGTTTTGGGACTCTGCAGAGAAAGTCTCTGCAGACTGCTGAATCCACACACGGGTTTAACTCTGGAAGTTGAGTGCACACATTGACAACCGTTCTGTTAGATAGCTGCGTTTTGGATTTAGAAGCAGATATTTCCCTGTGCTTACTGCTGTTTCTTCCATATGCCGGTAATGGGCTGAAAACGCCTGTTTTGGGACTCTGCAGAGAAAGTCTCTGCAGACTGCTGAATCCACACACGGGTTTAACTCTGGAAGTTGAGTGCACACATTGACAACCGTTCTGTTAGATAGCTGCGTTTTGGATTTAGAAGCAGATATTTCCCTGTGCTTACTGCTGTTTCTTCCATATGCCGGTAATGGGCTGAAAACGCCTGTTTTGGGACTCTGCAGAGAAAGTCTCTGCAGAATGCTGAATCCACACACGGGTTTAACTCTGGAAGTTGAGTGCACACATTGACAACCGTTCTGTTAGATAGCTGCGTTTTGGATTTAGAAGCAGATATTTCCCTGTGCTTACTGCTGTTTCTTCCATATGCCGGTAATGGGCTGAAAACGCCTGTTTTGGGACTCTGCAGAGAAAGTCTCTGCAGACTGCTGAATCCACACACGGGTTTAACTCTGGAAGTTGAGTGCACACATTGACAACCGTTCTGTTAGATAGCTGCGTTTTGGATTTAGAAGCAGATATTTCCCTGTGCTTACTGCTGTTTCTTCCATATGCCGGTAATGGGCTGAAAACGCCTGTTTTGGGACTCTGCAGAGAAAGTCTCTGCAGACTGCTGAATCCACACACGGGTTTAACTCTGGAAGTTGAGTGCACACATTGACAACCGTTCTGTTAGATAGCTGCGTTTTGGATTTAGAAGCAGATATTTCCCTGTGCTTACTGCTGTTTCTTCCATATGCCGGTAATGGGCTGAAAACGCCTGTTTTGGGACTCTGCAGAGAAAGTCTCTGCAGACTGCTGATTCCACACACGGGTTTAACTCTGGAAGTTGAGTGCACACATTGACAACCGTTCTGTTAGATAGCTGCGTTTTTGATTTAGAAGCAGATATTTCCCTGTGCTTACTGCTGTTTCTTCCATATGCCGGTAAAGGGCTGAAAACGCCTGTTTTGGGACTCTGCAGAGAAAGTCTCTGCAGACTGCTGAATCCACACACGGGTTTAGCTCTGGAAGTTGAGTGCACACATTGACAACCGTTCTGTTAGATAGCTGCGTTTTGGATTTAGAAGCAGATATTTCCCTGTGCTTACTGCTGTTTCTTCCATATGCCGGTAATGGGCTGAAAACGCCTGTTTTGGGACTCTGCAGAGAAAGTGTTTGCAGACTGCTGAATCCACACACGGGTTTAACTCTGGAAGTTGAGTGCACACATTGACAACCCTTCTGTTAGATAGCTGCGTTTTGGATTTAGAAGCAGAATATTTCCCTGTGCTGACTGCTGTTTCTTCCATATGCCGGTAATGGGCTGAAAACGCCTGTTTTGGGACTCTGCAGAGAAAGTGTCTGCAGACTGCTGAATCCACACACGGGTTTAACTCTGGAAGTTGAGTGCACACATTGACAACCGTTCTGTTAGATAGCTGCGTTTTGGATTTAGAAGCAGATATTTCCCTGTGCTTACTGCTGTTTCTTCCATATGCCGGTAATGGGCTGAAAACGCCTGTTTTGGGACTCTGCAGAGAAAGTCTCTGCAGACTGCTGAATCCACACACGGGTTTACCTCTGGAAGTTGAGTGCACACATTGACAACCGTTCTGTTAGATAGCTGCGTTTTGGATTTAGAAGCAGATATTTCCCTGTGCTTACTGCTGTTTCTTCCATATGCCGGTAATGGGCTGAAAACGCCTGTTTTGGGACTCTGCAGAGAAAGTCTCTGCAGACTGCTGAATCCACACACGGGTTTAACTCTGGAAGTTGAGTGCACACATTGACAACCGTTCTGTTAGATAGCTGCGTTTTGGATTTAGAAGCAGATATTTCCCTGTGCTTACTGCTGTTTCTTCCATATGCCGGTAATGGGCTGAAAACGCCTGTTTTGGGACTCTGCAGAGAAAGTCTCTGCAGACTGCTGAATCCACACACGGGTTTAACTCTGGAAGTTGAGTGCACACATTGACAACCGTTCTGTTAGATAGCTGCGTTTTGGATTTAGAAGCAGATATTTCCCTGTGCTTACTGCTGTTTCTTCCATATGCCGGTAATGGGCTGAAAACGCCTGTTTTGGGACTCTGCAGAGAAAGTCTCTGCAGAATGCTGAATCCACACACGGGTTTAACTCTGGAAGTTGAGTGCACACATTGACAACCGTTCTGTTAGATAGCTGCGTTTTGGATTTAGAAGCAGATATTTCCCTGTGCTTACTGCTGTTTCTTCCATATGCCGGTAATGGGCTGAAAACGCCTGTTTTGGGACTCTGCAGAGAAAGTCTCTGCAGACTGCTGAATCCACACACGGGTTTAACTCTGGAAGTTGAGTGCACACATTGACAACCGTTCTGTTAGATAGCTGCGTTTTGGATTTAGAAGCAGATATTTCCCTGTGCTTACTGCTGTTTCTTCCATATGCCGGTAATGGGCTGAAAACGCCTCTTTTGGGACTCTGCAGAGAAAGTCTCTGCAGACTGCTGAATCCACACACGGGTTTAACTCTGGAAGTTGAGTGCACACATTGACAACCGTTCTGTTAGATAGCTGCGTTTTGGATTTAGAAGCAGATATTTCCCTGTGCTTACTGCTGTTTCTTCCATATACCGGTAATGGGCTGAAAACGCCTGTCTTGGGACTCTGCAGAGAAAGTGTTTGCAGACTGCTGAATCCACACACGGGTTTAACTCTGGAAGTTGAGTGCACACATTGACAACCGTTCTGTTAGATAGCTGCGTTTTGGATTTAGAAGCAGATATTTCCCTGTGCTTACTGCTGTTTCTTCCATATGCCGGTAATGGGCTGAAAACGCCTGTTTTGGGACTCTGCAGAGAAAGTCTCTGCAGACTGCTGAATCCACACACGGGTTTAACTCTGGAAGTTGAGTGCACACATTGACAACCGTTCTGTTAGATAGCTGCGTTTTGGATTTAGAAGCAGATATTTCCCTGTGCTTACTGCTGTTTCTTCCATATGCCGGTAATGGGCTGAAAACGCCTGTTTTGGGACTCTGCAGAGAAAGTCTCTGCAGACTGCTGAATCCACACACGGGTTTAACTCTGGAAGTTGAGTGCACACATTGACAAACGTTCTGTTAGATAGCTGCGTTTTGGATTTAGAAGCAGATATTTCCCTGTGCTTACTGCTGTTTCTTCCATATGCCGGTAATGGGCTGAAAACGCCTGTTTTGGGACTCTGCAGAGAAAGTGTTTGCAGACTGCTGAATCCACACACGGGTTTAACTCTGGAAGTTGAGTGCACACATTGACAACCGTTCTGTTAGATAGCTGCGTTTTGGATTTAGAAGCAGATATTTCCCTGTGCTTACTGCTGTTTCTTCCATATGCCGGTAATGGGCTGAAAACGCCTGTTTTGGGACTCTGCAGAGAAAGTCTCTGCAGACTGCTGAATCCACACACGGGTTTACCTCTGGAAGTTGAGTGCACACATTGACAACCGTTCTGTTAGATAGCTGCGTTTTGGATTTAGAAGCAGATATTTCCCTGTGCTTACTGCTGTTTATTCCATATGCCGGTAATGGGCTGAAAACGCCTGTTTTGGGACTCTGCAGAGAAAGTCTCTGCAGACTGCTGAATCCACACACGGGTTTAACTCTGGAAGTTGAGTGCACACATTGACAACCGTTCTGTTAGATAGCTGCGTTTTGGATTTAGAAGCAGATATTTCCCTGTGCTTACTGCTGTTTCTTCCGTATGCCGGTAATGGGCTGAAAACGCCTGTTTTGGGACTCTGCAGAGAAAGTCTCTGCAGACTGCTGAATCCACACACGGGTTTAACTCTGGAAGTTGAGTGCACACATTGACAACCGTTCTGTTAGATAGCTGCGTTTTGGATTTAGAAGCAGATATTTCCCTGTGCTTACTGCTGTTTCTTCCGTATGCCGGTAATGGGCTGAAAACGCCTGTTTTGGGACTCTGCAGAGAAAGTCTCTGCAGACTGCTGAATCCACACACGGGTTTACCTCTGGAAGTTGAGTGCACACATTGACAACCGTTCTGTTAGATAGCTGCGTTTTGGATTTAGAAGCAGATATTTCCCTGTGCTTACTGCTGTTTCTTCCATATGCCGGTAATGGGCTGAAAACGCCTGTTTTGGGACTCTGCAGAGAAAGTCTCTGCAGACTGCTGAATCCACACACGGGTTTAACTCTGGAAGTTGAGTGCACACATTGACAACCGTTCTGTTAGATAGCTGCGTTTTGGATTTAGAAGCAGATATTTCCCTGTGCTTACTGCTGTTTCTTCCATATGCCGGTAATGGGCTGAAAACGCCTGTTTTGGGACTCTGCAGAGAAAGTCTCTGCAGACTGCTGAATCCACACACGGGTTTAACTCTGGAAGTTGAGTGCACACATTGACAACCGTTCTGTTAGATAGCTGCGTTTTGGATTTAGAAGCAGATATTTCCCTGTGCTTACTGCTGTTTCTTCCATATGCCGGTAATGGGCTGAAAACGCCTGTTTTGGGACTCTGCAGAGAAAGTCTCTGCAGACTGCTGAATCCACACACGGGTTTAACTCTGGAAGTTGAGTGCACACATTGACAACCGTTCTGTTAGATAGCTGCGTTTTGGATTTAGAAGCAGATATTTCCCTGTGCTTACTGCTGTTTCTTCCATATGCCGGTAATGGGCTGAAAACGCCTGTTTTGGGACTCTGCAGAGAAAGTCTCTGCAGACTGCTGAATCCACACACGGGTTTAACTCTGGAAGTTGAGTGCACACATTGACAACCGTTCTGTTAGATAGCTGCGTTTTGGATTTAGAAGCAGATATTTCCCTGTGCTTACTGCTGTTTCTTCCATATGCCGGTAATGGGCTGAAAACGCCTGTTTTGGGACTCTGCAGAGAAAGTCTCTGCAGACTGCTGAATCCACACACGGGTTTAACTCTGGAAGTTGAGTGCACACATTGACAACCGTTCTGTTAGATAGCTGCGTTTTGGATTTAGAAGCAGATATTTCCCTGTGCTTACTGCTGTTTCTTCCGTATGCCGGTAATGGGCTGAAAACGCCTGTTTTGGGACTCTGCAGAGAAAGTCTCTGCAGACTGCTGAATCCACACACGGGTTTAACTCTGGAAGTTGAGTGCACACATTGACAACCGTTCTGTTAGATAGCTGCGTTTTGGATTTAGAAGCAGATATTTCCCTGTGCTTACTGCTGTTTCTTCCATATGCCGGTAATGGGCTGAAAACGCCTGTTTTGGGACTCTGCAGAGAAAGTCTCTGCAGACTGCTGAATCCACACACGGGTTTAACTCTGGAAGTTGAGTGCACACATTGACAACCGTTCTGTTAGATAGCTGCGTTTTGGATTTAGAAGCAGATATTTCCCTGTGCTTACTGCTGTTTCTTCCATATGCCGGTAATGGGCTGAAAACGCCTGTCTTGGGACTCTGCAGAGAAAGTGTTTGCAGACTGCTGAATCCACACACGGGTTTAACTCTGGAAGTTGAGTGCACACATTGACAACCGTTCTGTTAGATAGCTGCGTTTTGGATTTAGAAGCAGATATTTCCCTGTGCTTACTGCTGTTTCTTCCATATGCCGGTAATGGGCTGAAAACGCCTGTTTTGGGACTCTGCAGAGAAAGTCTCTGCAGACTGCTGAATCCACACACGGGTTTAACTCTGGAAGTTGAGTGCACACATTGACAACCGTTCTGTTAGATAGCTGCGTTTTGGATTTAGAAGCAGATATTTCCCTGTGCTTACTGCTGTTTCTTCCATATGCCGGTAATGGGCTGAAAACGCCTGTTTTGGGACTCTGCAGAGAAAGTCTCTGCAGACTGCTGAATCCACACACGGGTTTAACTCTGGAAGTTGAGTGCACACATTGACAACCGTTCTGTTAGATAGCTGCGTTTTGGATTTAGAAGCAGATATTTCCCTGTGCTTACTGCTGTTTCTTCCATATGCCGGTAATGGGCTGAAAACGCCTGTCTTGGGACTCTGCAGAAAAAGTGTTTGCAGACTGCTGAATCCACACACGGGTTTAACTCTGTAAGTTGAGTGCACGCATTGACAACCGTTCTGTTAGATAGCTGCGTTTTGGATTTAGAAGCAGATATTTCCCTGTGCTTACTGCTGTTTCTTCCATATGCCGGTAAAGGGCTGAAAACGCCTGTTTTGGGACTCTGCAGAGAAAGTCTCTGCAGACTGCTGAATCCACACACGGGTTTAACTCTGGAAGTTGAGTGCACACATTGACAACCGTTCTGTTAGATAGCTGCGTTTTGGATTTAGAAGCAGATATTTCCCTGTGCTTACTGCTGTTTCTTCCATATGCCGGTAATGGGCTGAAAACGCCTGTTTTGGGACTCTGCAGAGATAGTGTCTGCAGACTGCTGAATCCACACACGGGTTTAACTCTGGAAGTTGAGTGCACACATTGACAACCGTTCTGTTAGATAGCTGCGTTTTGGATTTAGAAGCAGATATTTCCCTGTGCTTACTGCTGTTTCTTCCATATGCCGGTAATGGGCTGAAAACGCCTGTTTTGGGACTCTGCAGAGAAAGTGTTTGCAGACTGCTGAATCCACACACGGGTTTAACTCTGGAAGTTGAGTGCACACATTGACAACCGTTCTGTTAGATAGCTGCGTTTTGGATTTAGAAGCAGATATTTCCCTGTGCTTACTGCTGTTTCTTCCATATGCCGGTAATGGGCTGAAAACGCCTGTTTTGGGACTCTGCAGAGAAAGTCTCTGCAGACTGCTGAATCCACACACGGGTTTAACTCTGGAAGCTGAGTGCACACATTGACAACCGTTCTGTTAGATAGCTGCGTTTTGGATTTAGAAGCAGATATTTCCCTGTGCTTACTGCTGTTTCTTCCATATGCCGGTAATGGGCTGAAAACGCCTGTTTTGGGACTCTGCAGAGAAAGTCTCTGCAGACTGCTGAATCCACACACGGGTTTAACTCTGGAAGTTGAGTGCACACATTGACAACCGTTCTGTTAGATAGCTGCGTTTTGGATTTAGAAGCAGATATTTCCCTGTGCTTACTGCTGTTTCTTCCATATGCCGGTAATGGGCTGAAAACGCCTGTTTTGGGACTCTGCAGAGAAAGTGTCTGCAGACTGCTGAATCCACACACGGGTTTAACTCTGGAAGTTGAGTGCACACATTGACAACCGTTCTGTTAGATAGTTGCGTTTTGGATTTAGAAGCAGATATTTCCCTGTGCTTACTGCTGTTTCTTCCATATGCCGGTAATGGGCTGAAAACGCCTGTTTTGGGACTCTGCAGAGAAAGTCTCTGCAGACTGCTGAATCCACACACGGGTTTACCTCTGGAAGTTGAGTGCACACATTGACAACCGTTCTGTTAGATAGCTGCGTTTTGGATTTAGAAGCAGATATTTCCCTGTGCTTACTGCTGTTTCTTCCATATGCCGGTAATGGGCTGAAAACGCCTGTTTTGGGACTCTGCAGAGAAAGTCTCTGCAGACTGCTGAATCCACACACGGGTTTAACTCTGGAAGTTGAGTGTACACATTGACAACCGTTCTGTTAGAGAGCTGCGTTTTGGATTTAGAAGCAGATATTTCCCTGTGCTTACTGCTGTTTCTTCCATATGCCGGTAATGGGTTGAAAACGCCTGTTTTGGGACTCTGCAGAGAAAGTGTTTGCAGACTGCTGAATCCACACACGGGTTTAACTCTGGAAGTTGAGTGCACACATTGACAACCGTTCTGTTAGATAGCTGCGTTTTGGATTTAGAAGCAGATATTTCCCTGTGCTTACTGCTGTTTCTTCCATATGCCGGTAATGGGCTGAAAACGCCTGTTTTGGGCCTCTGCAGAGAAAGTGTGTGCAGACTGCTGAATCCACACACGGGTTTAACTCTGGAAGTTGAGTGCACACATTGACAACCGTTCTGTTAGATAGCTGCGTTTTGGATTTAGAAGCAGATATTTCCCTGTGCTTACTGCTGTTTCTTCCATATGCCGGTAATGGGCTGAAAACGCCTGTTTTGGGACTCTGCAGAGAAAGTGTTTGCAGACTGCTGAATCCACACACGGGTTTAACTCTGGAAGTTGAGTGCACACATTGACAACCGTTCTGTTAGATAGCTGCGTTTTGGATTTAGAAGCAGATATTTCCCTGTGCTTACTGCTGTTTCTTCCATATGCCGGTAATGGGCTGAAAACGCCTGTTTTGGGACTCTGCAGAGAAAGTCTCTGCAGACTGCTGAATCCACACACGGGTTTAACTCTGGAAGCTGAGTGCACACATTGACAACCGTTCTGTTAGATAGCTGCGTTTTGGATTTAGAAGCAGATATTTCCCTGTGCTTACTGCTGTTTCTTCCATATGCCGGTAATGGGCTGAAAACGCCTGTTTTGGGACTCTGCAGAGAAAGTCTCTGCAGACTGCTGAATCCACACACGGGTTTAACTCTGGAAGTTGAGTGCACACATTGACAACCGTTCTGTTAGATAGCTGCGTTTTGGATTTAGAAGCAGATATTTCCCTGTGCTTACTGCTGTTTCTTCCATATGCCGGTAATGGGCTGAAAACGCCTGTTTTGGGACTCTGCAGAGAAAGTGTCTGCAGACTGCTGAATCCACACACGGGTTTAACTCTGGAAGTTGAGTGCACACATTGACAACCGTTCTGTTAGATAGTTGCGTTTTGGATTTAGAAGCAGATATTTCCCTGTGCTTACTGCTGTTTCTTCCATATGCCGGTAATGGGCTGAAAACGCCTGTTTTGGGACTCTGCAGAGAAAGTCTCTGCAGACTGCTGAATCCACACACGGGTTTACCTCTGGAAGTTGAGTGCACACATTGACAACCGTTCTGTTAGATAGCTGCGTTTTGGATTTAGAAGCAGATATTTCCCTGTGCTTACTGCTGTTTCTTCCATATGCCGGTAATGGGCTGAAAACGCCTGTTTTGGGACTCTGCAGAGAAAGTCTCTGCAGACTGCTGAATCCACACACGGGTTTAACTCTGGAAGTTGAGTGTACACATTGACAACCGTTCTGTTAGAGAGCTGCGTTTTGGATTTAGAAGCAGATATTTCCCTGTGCTTACTGCTGTTTCTTCCATATGCCGGTAATGGGTTGAAAACGCCTGTTTTGGGACTCTGCAGAGAAAGTGTTTGCAGACTGCTGAATCCACACACGGGTTTAACTCTGGAAGTTGAGTGCACACATTGACAACCGTTCTGTTAGATAGCTGCGTTTTGGATTTAGAAGCAGATATTTCCCTGTGCTTACTGCTGTTTCTTCCATATGCCGGTAATGGGCTGAAAACGCCTGTTTTGGGCCTCTGCAGAGAAAGTGTGTGCAGACTGCTGAATCCACACACGGGTTTAACTCTGGAAGTTGAGTGCACACATTGACAACCGTTCTGTTAGATAGCTGCGTTTTGGATTTAGAAGCAGATATTTCCCTGTGCTTACTGCTGTTTCTTCCGTATGCCGGTAATGGGCTGAAAACGCCTGTTTTGGGACTCTGCAGAGAAAGTCTCTGCAGACTGCTGAATCCACACACGGGTTTACCTCTGGAAGTTGAGTGCACACATTGACAACCGTTCTGTTAGATAGCTGCGTTTTGGATTTAGAAGCAGATATTTCCCTGTGCTTACTGCTGTTTCTTCCATATGCCGGTAATGGGCTGAAAACGCCTGTTTTGGGACTCTGCAGAGAAAGTCTCTGCAGACTGCTGAATCCACACACGGGTTTAACTCTGGAAGTTGAGTGCACACATTGACAACCGTTCTGTTAGATAGCTGCGTTTTGGATTTAGAAGCAGATATTTCCCTGTGCTTACTGCTGTTTCTTCCATATGCCGGTAATGGGCTGAAAACGCCTGTTTTGGGACTCTGCAGAGAAAGTCTCTGCAGACTGCTGATTCCACACACGGGTTTAACTCTGGAAGTTGAGTGCACACATTGACAACCGTTCTGTTAGATAGCTGCGTTTTGGATTTAGAAGCAGATATTTCCCTGTGCTTACTGCTGTTTCTTCCATATGCCGGTAATGGGCTGAAAACGCCTGTTTTGGGACTCTGCAGAGAAAGTCTCTGCAGACTGCTGAATCCACACACGGGTTTAACTCTGGAAGTTGAGTGCACACATTGACAACCGTTCTGTTAGATAGCTGCGTTTTGGATTTAGAAGCAGATATTTCCCTGTGCTTACTGCTGTTTCTTCCATATGCCGGTAATGGGCTGAAAACGCCTGTTTTGGGACTCTGCAGAGAAAGTGTTTGCAGACTGCTGAATCCACACACGGGTTTAACTCTGGAAGTTGAGTGCACACATTGACAACCGTTCGGTTAGATAGCTGCGTTTTGGATTTAGAAGCAGAATATTTCCCTGTGCTTACTGCTGTTTCTTCCATATGCCGGTAATGGGCTGAAAACGCCTGTTTTGGGACTCTGCAGAGAAAGTGTTTGCAGACTGCTGATTCCACACACGGGTTTAACTCTGGAAGTTGAGTGCACACATTGACAACCGTTCTGTTAGATAGCTGCGTTTTGGATTTAGAAGCAGATATTTCCCTGTGCTTACTGCTGTTTCTTCCATATGCCGGTAATGGGCTGAAAACGCCTGTTTTGGGACTCTGCAGAGAAAGTCTCTGCAGACTGCTGAATCCACACACGGGTTTACCTCTGGAAGTTGAGTGCACACATTGACAACCGTTCTGTTAGATAGCTGCGTTTTGGATTTAGAAGCAGATATTTCCCTGTGCTTACTGCTGTTTCTTCCATATGCCGGTAATGGGCTGAAAACGCCTGTTTTGGGACTCTGCAGAGAAAGTCTCTGCAGACTGCTGAATCCACACACGGGTTTAACTCTGGAAGTTGAGTGCACACATTGACAACCGTTCTGTTAGATAGCTGCGTTTTGGATTTAGAAGCAGATATTTCCCTGTGCTTACTGCTGTTTCTTCCATATGCCGGTAATGGGCTGAAAACGCCTGTTTTGGGACTCTGCAGAGAACGTCTCTGCAGACTGCTGAATCCACACACGGGTTTAACTCTGGAAGTTGAGTGCACACATTGACAACCGTTCTGTTAGATAGCTGCGTTTTGGATTTAGAAGCAGATATTTCCCTGTGCTTACTGCTGTTTCTTCCATATGCCGGTAATGGGCTGAAAACGCCTGTTTTGGGACTCTGCAGAGAAAGTCTCTGCAGACTGCTGAATCCACACACGGGTTTAACTCTGGAAGTTGAGTGCACACATTGACAACCGTTCTGTTAGATAGCTGCGTTTTGGATTTAGAAGCAGATATTTCCCTGTGCCTACTGCAGTTTCTTCCATATGCCGGTAATGGGCTGAAAACGCCTGTTTTGGGACTCTGCAGAGAAAGTCTCTGCAGACTGCTGATTCCACACACGGGTTTAACTCTGGAAGTTGAGTGCACACATTGACAACCGTTCTGTTAGATAGCTGCGTTTTGGATTTAGAAGCAGATATTTCCCTGTGCTTACTGCTGTTTCTTCCATATGCCGGTAATGGGCTGAAAACGCCTGTTTTGGGACTCTGCAGAGAAAGTCTCTGCAGACTGCTGAATCCACACACGGATTTAACTCTGGAAGTTGAGTGCACACATTGACAACCGTTCTGTTAGATAGCTGCGTTTTGGATTTAGAAGCAGATATTTCCCTGTGCTTACTGCTGTTTCCTCCATATGCCGGTAATGGGCTGAAAACGCCTGTTTTGGGACTCTGCAGAAAAAGTGTTTGCAGACTGCTGAATCCACACACGGGTTTAACTCTGGAAGTTGAGTGCACACATTGACAACCGTTCTGTTAGATAGCTGCGTTTTGGATTTAGAAGCAGATATTTCCCTGTGCTTACTGCTGTTTCTTCCATATGCCGGTAATGGGCTGAAAACGCCTGTTTTGGGACTCTGCAGAGAAAGTCTCTGCAGACTGCTGAATCCACACACGGGTTTAACTCTGGAAGTTGAGTGCACACATTGACAACCGTTCTGTTAGATAGCTGCGTTTTGGATTTAGAAGCAGATATTTCCCTGTGCTTACTGCTGTTTCTTCCATATGCCGGTAATGGGCTGAAAACGCCTGTTTTGGGACTCTGCAGAGAAAGTCTCTGCAGACTGCTGAATCCACACACGGGTTTAACTCTGGAAGTTGAGTGCACACATTGACAACCGTTCTGTTAGATAGCTGCGTTTTGGATTTAGAAGCAGATATTTCCCTGTGCTTACTGCTGTTTCTTCCATATGCCGGTAATGGGCTGAAAACGCCTGTTTTGGGACTCTGCAGAGAAAGTCTCTGCAGACTGCTGAATCCACACACGGGTTTAACTCTGGAAGTTGAGTGCACACATTGACAACCGTTCTGTTAGATAGCTGCGTTTTGGATTTAGAAGCAGATATTTCCCTGTGCTTACTGCTGTTTCCTCCATATGCCGGTAATGGGCTGAAAACGCCTGTTTTGGGACTCTGCAGAAAAAGTGTTTGCAGACTGCTGAATCCACACACGGGTTTAACTCTGGAAGTTGAGTGCACACATTGACAACCGTTCTGTTAGATAGCTGCGTTTTGGATTTAGAAGCAGATATTTCCCTGTGCTTACTGCTGTTTCTTCCATATGCCGGTAATGGGCTGAAAACGCCTGTTTTGGGACTCTGCAGAGAAAGTCTCTGCAGACTGCTGAATCCACACACGGGTTTAACTCTGGAAGTTGAGTGCACACATTGACAACCGTTCTGTTAGATAGCTGCGTTTTGGATTTAGAAGCAGATATTTCCCTGTGCTTACTGCTGTTTCTTCCATATGCCGGTAATGGGCTGAAAACGCCTGTCTTGGGACTCTGCAGAGAAAGTCTCTGCAGACTGCTGAATCCACACACGGGTTTAACTCTGGAAGTTGAGTGCACACATTGACAACCGTTCTGTTAGATAGCTGCGTTTTGGATTTAGAAGCAGATATTTCCCTGTGCTTACTGCTGTTTCTTCCATATGCCGGTAATGGGCTGAAAACGCCTGTCTTGGGACTCTGCAGAGAAAGTCTCTGCAGACTGCTGAATCCACACACGGGTTTAACTCTGGAAGTTGAGTGCACACATTGACAACCGTTCTGTTAGATAGCTGCGTTTTGGATTTAGAAGCAGATATTTCCCTGTGCTTACTGCTGTTTCTTCCATATGCCGGTAATGGGCTGAAAACGCCTGTTTTGGGACTCTGCAGCGAAAGTCTCTGCAGACTGCTGAATCCACACACGGGTTTAACTCTGGAAGTTGAGTGCACACATTGACAACCGTTCTGTTAGATAGCTGCGTTTTGGATTTAGAAGCAGATATTTCCCTGTGCTTACTGCTGTTTCTTCCATATGCCGGTAATGGGCTGAAAACGCCTGTTTTGGGACTCTGCAGAGAAAGTCTCTGCAGACTGCTGAATCCACACACGGGTTTAACTCTGGAAGTTGAGTGCACACATTGACAACCGTTCTGTTAGATAGCTGCGTTTTGGATTTAGAAGCAGATATTTCCCTGTGCTTACTGCTGTTTCTTCCATATGCCGGTAATGGGCTGAAAACGCCTGTTTTGGGACTCTGCAGAGAAAGTCTCTGCAGACTGCTGAATCCACACACGGGTTTAACTCTGGAAGTTGAGTGCACACATTGACAACCGTTCTGTTAGATAGCTGCGTTTTGGATTTAGAAGCAGATATTTCCCTGTGCTTACTGCTGTTTTTCCATATGCCGGTAATGGGCTGAAAACGCCTGTTTTGGGACTCTGCAGAGAAAGTCTCTGCAGACTGCTGAATCCACACACGGGTTTAACTCTGGAAGTTGAGTGCACACATTGACAACCGTTCTGTTAGATAGCTGCGTTTTGGATTTAGAAGCAGATATTTCCCTGTGCTTACTGCTGTTTCTTCCATATGCCGGTAATGGGCTGAAAACGCCTGTTTTGGGACTCTGCAGAGAAAGTCTCTGCAGACTGCTGAATCCACACACGGGTTTAACTCTGGAAGTTGAGTGCACACATTGACAACCGTTCTGTTAGATAGCTGCGTTTTGGATTTAGAAGCAGATATTTCCCTGTGCTTACTGCTGTTTCTTCCATATGCCGGTAATGGGCTGAAAACGCCTGTTTTGGGACTCTGCAGAGAAAGTGTCTGTAGACTGCTGAATCCACACACGGGTTTAACTCTGGAAGTTGAGTGCACACATTGACAACCGTTCTGTTAGATAGCTGCGTTTTGGATTTAGAAGCAGATATTTCCCTGTGCTTACTGCTGTTTCTTCCATATGCCGGTAATGGGCTGAAAACGCCTGTTTTGGGACTCTGCAGAGAAAGTCTCTGCAGACTGCTGAATCCACACACGGGTTTAACTCTGGAAGTTGAGTGCACACATTGACAACCGTTCTGTTAGATAGCTGCGTTTTGGATTTAGAAGCAGATATTTCCCTGTGCTTACTGCTGTTTCTTCCATATGCCGGTAATGGGCTGAAAACGCCTGTTTTGGGACTCTGCAGAGAAAGTGTCTGCAGACTGCTGAATCCACACACGGGTTTAACTCTGGAAGTTGAGTGCACACATTGACAACCGTTCTGTTAGATAGCTGCGTTTTGGATTTAGAAGCAGATATTTCCCTGTGCTTACTGCTGTTTCTTCCATATGCCGGTAATGGGCTGAAAACGCCTGTTTTGGGACTCTGCAGAGAAAGTCTCTGCAGACTGCTGAATCCACACACGGGTTTAACTCTGGAAGTTGAGTGCACACATTGACAACCGTTCTGTTAGATAGCTGCGTTTTGGATTTAGAAGCAGATATTTCCCTGTGCTTACTGCTGTTTCTTCCATATGCCGGTAATGGGCTGAAAACGCCTGTTTTGGGACTCTGCAGAGAAAGTCTCTGCAGACTGCTGAATCCACACACGGGTTTAACTCTGGAAGTTGAGTGCACACATTGACAACCGTTCTGTTAGATAGCTGCGTTTTGGATTTAGAAGCAGATATTTCCCTGTGCTTACTGCTGTTTCTTCCATATGCCGGTAATGGGCTGAAAACGCCTGTTTTGGGACTCTGCAGAGAAAGTCTCTGCAGACTGCTGAATCCACACACGGGTTTAACTCTGGAAGTTGAGTGCACACATTGACAACCGTTCTGTTAGATAGCTGCGTTTTGGATTTAGAAGCAGATATTTCCCTGTGCTTACTGCTGTTTCTTCCATATGCCGGTAATGGGCTGAAAACGCCTGTTTTGGGACTCTGCAGAGAAAGTCTCTGCAGACTGCTGAATCCACACACGGGTTTAACTCTGGAAGTTGAGTGCACACATTGACAACCGTTCTGTTAGATAGCTGCGTTTTGGATTTAGAAGCAGATATTTCCCTGTGCTTACTGCTGTTTCTTCCATATGCCGGTAATGGGCTGAAAACGCCTGTTTTGGGACTCTGCAGAGAAAGTCTCTGCAGACTGCTGAATCCACACACGGGTTTAACTCTGGAAGTTGAGTGCACACATTGACAACCGTTCTGTTAGATAGCTGCGTTTTGGATTTAGAAGCAGATATTTCCCTGTGCTTACTGCTGTTTCTTCCATATGCCGGTAATGGGCTGAAAACGCCTGTTTTGGGACTCTGCAGAGAAAGTCTCTGCAGACTGCTGAATCCACACACGGGTTTAACTCTGGAAGTTGAGTGCACACATTGACAACCGTTCTGTTAGATAGCTGCGTTTTGGATTTAGAAGCAGATATTTCCCTGTGCTTACTGCTGTTTCTTCCATATGCCGGTAATGGGCTGAAAACGCCTGTTTTGGGACTCTGCAGAGAAAGTCTCTGCAGACTGCTGAATCCACACACGGGTTTAACTCTGGAAGTTGAGTGCACACATTGACAACCGTTCTGTTAGATAGCTGCGTTTTGGATTTAGAAGCAGATATTTCCCTGTGCTTACTGCTGTTTCTTCCATATGCCGGTAATGGGCTGAAAACGCCTGTTTTGGGACTCTGCAGAGAAAGTCTCTGCAGACTGCTGAATCCACACACGGGTTTAACTCTGGAAGTTGAGTGCACACATTGACAACCGTTCTGTTAGATAGCTGCGTTTTGGATTTAGAAGCAGATATTTCCCTGTGCTTACTGCTGTTTCTTCCATATGCCGGTAATGGGCTGAAAACGCCTGTTTTGGGACTCTGCAGAGAAAGTCTCTGCAGACTGCTGAATCCACACACGGGTTTAACTCTGGAAGTTGAGTGCACACATTGACAACCGTTCTGTTAGATAGCTGCGTTTTGGATTTAGAAGCAGATATTTCCCTGTGCTTACTGCTGTTTCTTCCATATGCCGGTAATGGGCTGAAAACGCCTGTTTTGGGACTCTGCAGAGAAAGTCTCTGCAGACTGCTGAATCCACACACGGGTTTAACTCTGGAAGTTGAGTGCACACATTGACAACCGTTCTGTTAGATAGCTGCGTTTTGGATTTAGAAGCAGATATTTCCCTGTGCTTACTGCTGTTTCTTCCATATGCCGTTAATGGGCTGAAAACGCCTGTCTTGGGACTCTGCAGAGAAAGTCTCTGCAGACTGCTGAATCCACACACGGGTTTAACTCTGGAAGTTGAGTGCACACATTGACAACCGTTCTGTTAGATAGCTGCGTTTTGGATTTAGAAGCAGATATTTCCCTGTGCTTACTGCTGTTTCTTCCATATGCCGGTAATGGGCTGAAAACGCCTGTTTTGGGACTCTGCAGAGAAAGTCTCTGCACACTGCTGAATCCACACACGGGTTTAACTCTGGAAGTTGAGTGCACACATTGACAACCGTTCTGTTAGATAGCTGCGTTTTGGATTTAGAAGCAGATATTTCCCTGTGCTTACTGCTGTTTCTTCCATATGCCGGTAATGGGCTGAAAACGCCTGTTTTGGGACTCTGCAGAGAAAGTGTGTGCAGACTGCTGAATACACACACGGGTTTAACTCTGGAAGTTGAGTGCACACATTGACAGCCGTTCTGTTAGATAGCTG
This sequence comes from Aotus nancymaae, assembly GCF_030222135.1. Classification (NCBI taxonomy): domain Eukaryota; kingdom Metazoa; phylum Chordata; class Mammalia; order Primates; family Aotidae; genus Aotus; species Aotus nancymaae. Next base: position 40,369 of record NW_026989008.1, read on the forward strand.
CGTTTTGGATTTAGAAGCAGATATTTCCCTGTGCTTACTGCTGTTTCTTCCATATGCCGGTAATGGGCTGAAAACGCCTGTTTTGGGACTCTGCAGAGAAAGTCTCTGCAGACTGCTGAATCCACACACGGGTTTAACTCTGGAAGTTGAGTGCACACATTGACAACCGTTCTGTTAGATAGCTGCGTTTTGGATTTAGAAGCAGATATTTCCCTGTGCTTACTGCTGTTTCTTCCATATGCCGGTAATGGGCTGAAAACGCCTGTTTTGGGACTCTGCAGAGAAAGTCTCTGCAGACTGCTGAATCCACACACGGGTTTAACTCTGGAAGTTGAGTGCACACATTGACAACCGTTCTGTTAGATAGCTGCGTTTTGGATTTAGAAGCAGATATTTCCCTGTGCTTACTGCTGTTTCTTCCATATGCCGGTAATGGGCTGAAAACGACTGTTTTGGGACTCTGCAGAGAAAGTCTCTGCAGACTGCTGAATCCACACACGGGTTTAACTCTGGAAGTTGAGTGCACACATTGACAACCGTTCTGTTAGATAGCTGCGTTTTGGATTTAGAAGCAGATATTTCCCTGTGCTTACTGCTGTTTCTTCCATATGCCGGTAATGGGCTGAAAACGCCTGTTTTGGGACTCTGCAGAGAAAGTCTCTGCAGACTGCTGAATCCACACACGGGTTTAACTCTGGAAGTTGAGTGCACACATTGACAACCGTTCTGTTAGATAGCTGCGTTTTGGATTTAGAAGCAGATATTTCCCTGTGCTTACTGCTGTTTCTTCCATATGCCGGTAATGGGCTGAAAACGCCTGTCTTGGGACTCTGCAGAGAAAGTCTCTGCAGACTGCTGAATCCACACACGGGTTTAACTCTGGAAGTTGAGTGCACACATTGACAACCGTTCTGTTAGATAGCTGCGTTTTGGATTTAGAAGCAGATATTTCCCTGTGCTTACTGCTGTTTCTTCCATATGCCGGTAATGGGCTGAAAACGCCTGTCTTGGGACTCTGCAGAGAAAGTCTCTGCAGACTGCTGAATCCACACACGGGTTTAACTCTGGAAGTTGAGTGCACACATTGACAACCGTTCTGTTAGATAGCTGCGTTTTGGATTTAGAAGCAGATATTTCCCTGTGCTTACTGCTGTTTCTTCCATATGCCGGTAATGGGCTGAAAACGCCTGTTTTGGGACTCTGCAGAGAAAGTCTCTGCAGACTGCTGAATCCACACACGGGTTTAACTCTGGAAGTTGAGTGCACACATTGACAACCGTTCTGTTAGATAGCTGCGTTTTGGATTTAGAAGCAGATATTTCCCTGTGCTTACTGCTGTTTCTTCCATATGCCGGTAATGGGCTGAAAACGCCTGTTTTGGGACTCTGCAGAGAAAGTCTCTGCAGACTGCTGAATCCACACACGGGTTTAACTCTGGAAGTTGAGTGCACACATTGACAGCCGTTCTGTTAGATAGCTGCGTTTTGGATTTAGAAGCAGATATTTCCCTGTGCTTACTGCTGTTTCTTCCATATGCCGGTAATGGGCTGAAAACGCCTGTTTTGGGACTCTGCAGAGAAAGTCTCTGCAGACTGCTGAATCCACACACGGGTTTAACTCTGGAAGTTGAGTGCACACATTGACAACCGTTCTGTTAGATAGCTGCGTTTTGGATTTAGAAGCAGATATTTCCCTGTGCTTACTGCTGTTTTTCCATATGCCGGTAATGGGCTGAAAACGTCTGTTTTGGGACTCTGCAGAGAAAGTCTCTGCAGACTGCTGAATCCACACACGGGTTTAACTCTGGAAGTTGAGTGCACACATTGACAACCGTTCTGTTAGATAGCTGCGTTTTGGATTTAGAAGCAGATATTTCCCTGTGCTTACTGCTGTTTCTTCCATATGCCGGTAATGGGCTGAAAACGCCTGTTTTGGGACTCTGCAGAGAAAGTCTCTGCAGACTGCTGAATCCACACACGGGTTTAACTCTGGAAGTTGAGTGCACACATTGACAACCGTTCTGTTAGATAGCTGCGTTTTGGATTTAGAAGCAGATATTTCCCTGTGCTTACTGCTGTTTCTTCCATATGCCGGTAATGGGCTGAAAACGCCTGTTTTGGGACTCTGCAGAGAAAGTCTCTGCAGACTGCTGAATCCACACACGGGTTTAACTCTGGAAGTTGAGTGCACACATTGACAACCGTTCTGTTAGATAGCTGCGTTTTGGATTTAGAAGCAGATATTTCCCTGTGCTTACTGCTGTTTCTTCCATATGCCGGTAATGGGCTGAAAACGCCTGTTTTGGGACTCTGCAGAGAAAGTCTCTGCAGACTGCTGAATCCACACACGGGTTTAACTCTGGAAGTTGAGTGCACACATTGACAACCGTTCTGTTAGATAGCTGCGTTTTGGATTTAGAAGCAGATATTTCCCTGTGCTTACTGCTGTTTCTTCCATATGCCGGTAATGGGCTGAAAACGCCTGTTTTGGGACTCTGCAGAGAAAGTGTCTGCAGACTGCTGAATCCACACACGGGTTTAACTCTGGAAGTTGAGTGCACACATTGACAACCGTTCTGTTAGATAGCTGCGTTTTGGATTTAGAAGCAGATATTTCCCTGTGCTTACTGCTGTTTCTTCCATATGCCGGTAATGGGCTGAAAACGCCTGTTTTGGGACTCTGCAGAGAAAGTCTCTGCAGACTGCTGAATCCACACACGGGTTTAACTCTGGAAGTTGAGTGCACACATTGACAACCGTTCTGTTAGATAGCTGCGTTTTGGATTTAGAAGCAGATATTTCCCTGTGCTTACTGCTGTTTCTTCCATATGCCGGTAATGGGCTGAAAACGCCTGTTTTGGGACTCTGCAGAGAAAGTCTCTGCAGACTGCTGAATCCACACACGGGTTTAACTCTGGAAGTTGAGTGCACACATTGACAACCGTTCTGTTAGATAGCTGCGTTTTGGATTTAGAAGCAGATATTTCCCTGTGCTTACTGCTGTTTCTTCCATATGCCGGTAATGGGCTGAAAACGCCTGTTTTGGGACTCTGCAGAGAAAGTCTCTGCAGACTGCTGAATCCACACACGGGTTTAACTCTGGAAGTTGAGTGCACACATTGACAACCGTTCTGTTAGATAGCTGCGTTTTGGATTTAGAAGCAGATATTTCCCTGTGCTTACTGCTGTTTCTTCCATATGCCGGTAATGGGCTGAAAACGCCTGTTTTGGGACTCTGCAGAGAAAGTCTCTGCAGACTGCTGAATCCACACACGGGTTTAACTCTGGAAGTTGAGTGCACACATTGACAACCGTTCTGTTAGATAGCTGCGTTTTGGATTTAGAAGCAGATATTTCCCTGTGCTTACTGCTGTTTCTTCCATATGCCGGTAATGGGCTGAAAACGCCTGTTTTGGGACTCTGCAGAGAAAGTCTCTGCAGACTGCTGAATCCACACACGGGTTTAACTCTGGAAGTTGAGTGCAGACATTGACAACCGTTCTGTTAGATAGCTGCGTTTTGGATTTAGAAGCAGATATTTCCCTGTGCTTACTGCTGTTTCTTCCATATGCCGGTAATGGGCTGAAAACGCCTGTTTTGGGACTCTGCAGAGAAAGTCTCTGCAGACTGCTGAATCCACACACGGGTTTAACTCTGGAAGTTGAGTGCACACATTGACAACCGTTCTGTTAGATAGCTGCGTTTTGGATTTAGAAGCAGATATTTCCCTGTGCTTACTGCTGTTTCTTCCATATGCCGGTAATGGGCTGAAAACGCCTGTCTTGGGACTCTGCAGAGAAAGTCTCTGCAGACTGCTGAATCCACACACGGGTTTAACTCTGGAAGTTGAGTGCACACATTGACAACCGTTCTGTTAGATAGCTGCGTTTTGGATTTAGAAGCAGATATTTCCCTGTGCTTACTGCTGTTTCTTCCATATGCCGGTAATGGGCTGAAAACGCCTGTTTTGGGACTCTGCAGAGAAAGTCTCTGCAGACTGCTGAATCCACACACGGGTTTAACTCTGGAAGTTGAGTGCACACATTGACAACCGTTCTGTTAGATAGCTGCGTTTTGGATTTAGAAGCAGATATTTCCCTGTGCTTACTGCTGTTTCTTCCATATGCCGGTAATGGGCTGAAAACGCCTGTCTTGGGACTCTGCAGAGAAAGTCTCTGCAGACTGCTGAATCCACACACGGGTTTAACTCTGGAAGTTGAGTGCACACATTGACAACCGTTCTGTTAGATAGCTGCGTTTTGGATTTAGAAGCAGATATTTCCCTGTGCTTACTGCTGTTTCTTCCATATGCCGGTAATGGGCTGAAAACGCCTGTTTTGGGACTCTGCAGAGAAAGTCTCTGCAGACTGCTGAATCCACACACGGGTTTAACTCTGGAAGTTGAGTGCACACATTGACAACCGTTCTGTTAGATAGCTGCGTTTTGGATTTAGAAGCAGATATTTCCCTGTGCTTACTGCTGTTTCTTCCATATGCCGGTAATGGGCTGAAAACGCCTGTTTTGGGACTCTGCAGAGAAAGTCTCTGCAGACTGCTGAATCCACACACGGGTTTAACTCTGGAAGTTGAGTGCACACATTGACAACCGTTCTGTTAGATAGCTGCGTTTTGGATTTAGAAGCAGATATTTCCCTGTGCTTACTGCTGTTTCTTCCATATGCCGGTAATGGGCTGAAAACGCCTGTTTTGGGACTCTGCAGAGAAAGTCTCTGCAGACTGCTGAATCCACACACGGGTTTAACTCTGGAAGTTGAGTGCACACATTGACAACCGTTCTGTTAGATAGCTGCGTTTTGGATTTAGAAGCAGATATTTCCCTGTGCTTACTGCTGTTTCTTCCATATGCCGGTAATGGGCTGAAAACGCCTGTTTTGGGACTCTGCAGAGAAAGTCTCTGCAGACTGCTGAATCCACACACGGGTTTAACTCTGGAAGTTGAGTGCACACATTGACAACCGTTCTGTTAGATAGCTGCGTTTTGGATTTAGAAGCAGATATTTCCCTGTGCTTACTGCTGTTTCTTCCATATGCCGGTAATGGGCTGAAAACGCCTGTTTTGGGACTCTGCAGAGAAAGTCTCTGCAGACTGCTGAATCCACACACGGGTTTAACTCTGGAAGTTGAGTGCACACATTGACAACCGTTCTGTTAGATAGCTGCGTTTTGGATTTAGAAGCAGATATTTCCCTGTGCTTACTGCTGTTTCTTCCATATGCCGGTAATGGGCTGAAAACGCCTGTCTTGGGACTCTGCAGAGAAAGTCTCTGCAGACTGCTGAATCCACACACGGGTTTAACTCTGGAAGTTGAGTGCACACATTGACAACCGTTCTGTTAGATAGCTGCGTTTTGGATTTAGAAGCAGATATTTCCCTGTGCTTACTGCTGTTTCTTCCATATGCCGGTAATGGGCTGAAAACGCCTGTTTTGGGACTCTGCAGAGAAAGTCTCTGCAGACTGCTGAATCCACACACGGGTTTAACTCTGGAAGTTGAGTGCACACATTGACAACCGTTCTGTTAGATAGCTGCGTTTTGGATTTAGAAGCAGATATTTCCCTGTGCTTACTGCTGTTTCTTCCATATGCCGGTAATGGGCTGAAAACGCCTGTCTTGGGACTCTGCAGAGAAAGTCTCTGCAGACTGCTGAATCCACACACGGGTTTAACTCTGGAAGTTGAGTGCACACATTGACAACCGTTCTGTTAGATAGCTGCGTTTTGGATTTAGAAGCAGATATTTCCCTGTGCTTACTGCTGTTTCTTCCATATGCCGGTAATGGGCTGAAAACGCCTGTTTTGGGACTCTGCAGAGAAAGTCTCTGCAGACTGCTGAATCCACACACGGGTTTAACTCTGGAAGTTGAGTGCACACATTGACAACCGTTCTGTTAGATAGCTGCGTTTTGGATTTAGAAGCAGATATTTCCCTGTGCTTACTGCTGTTTCTTCCATATGCCGGTAATGGGCTGAAAACGCCTGTTTTGGGACTCTGCAGAGAAAGTCTCTGCAGACTGCTGAATCCACACACGGGTTTAACTCTGGAAGTTGAGTGCACACATTGACAACCGTTCTGTTAGATAGCTGCGTTTTGGATTTAGAAGCAGATATTTCCCTGTGCTTACTGCTGTTTCTTCCATATGCCGGTAATGGGCTGAAAACGCCTGTTTTGGGACTCTGCAGAGAAAGTGTGTGCAGACTGCTGAATACACACACGGGTTTAACTCTGGAAGTTGAGTGCACACATTGACAACCGTTCTGTTAGATAGCTGCGTTTTGGATTTAGAAGCAGATATTTCCCTGTGCTTACTGCTGTTTCTTCCATATGCCGGTAATGGGCTGAAAACGCCTGTTTTGGGACTCTGCAGAGAAAGTCTCTGCAGACTGCTGAATCCACACACGGGTTTAACTCTGGAAGTTGAGTGCACACATTGACAACCGTTCTGTTAGATAGCTGCGTTTTGGATTTAGAAGCAGATATTTCCCTGTGCTTACTGCTGTTTCTTCCATATGCCGGTAATGGGCTGAAAACGCCTGTTTTGGGACTCTGCAGAGAAAGTCTCTGCAGACTGCTGAATCCACACACGGGTTTAACTCTGGAAGTTGAGTGCACACATTGACAACCGTTCTGTTAGATAGCTGCGTTTTGGATTTAGAAGCAGATATTTCCCTGTGCTTACTGCTGTTTCTTCCATATGCCGGTAATGGGCTGAAAACGCCTGTTTTGGGACTCTGCAGAGAAAGTCTCTGCAGACTGCTGAATCCACACACGGGTTTAACTCTGGAAGTTGAGTGCACACATTGACAACCGTTCTGTTAGATAGCTGCGTTTTGGATTTAGAAGCAGATATTTCCCTGTGCTTACTGCTGTTTCTTCCATATGCCGGTAATGGGCTGAAAACGCCTGTTTTGGGACTCTGCAGAGAAAGTCTCTGCAGACTGCTGAATCCACACACGGGTTTAACTCTGGAAGTTGAGTGCACACATTGACAACCGTTCTGTTAGATAGCTGCGTTTTGGATTTAGAAGCAGATATTTCCCTGTGCTTACTGCTGTTTCTTCCATATGCCGGTAATGGGCTGAAAACGCCTGTTTTGGGACTCTGCAGAGAAAGTCTCTGCACACTGCTGAATCCACACACGGGTTTAACTCTGGAAGTTGAGTGCACACATTGACAACCGTTCTGTTAGATAGCTGCGTTTTGGATTTAGAAGCAGATATTTCCCTGTGCTTACTGCTGTTTCTTCCATATGCCGGTAATGGGCTGAAAACGCCTGTTTTGGGACTCTGCAGAGAAAGTCTCTGCAGACTGCTGAATCCACACACGGGTTTAACTCTGGAAGTTGAGTGCACACATTGACAACCGTTCTGTTAGATAGCTGCGTTTTGGATTTAGAAGCAGATATTTCCCTGTGCTTACTGCTGTTTCTTCCATATGCCGGTAATGGGCTGAAAACGCCTGTTTTGGGACTCTGCAGAGAAAGTCTCTGCAGACTGCTGAATCCACACACGGGTTTAACTCTGGAAGTTGAGTGCACACATTGACAACCGTTCTGTTAGATAGCTGCGTTTTGGATTTAGAAGCAGATATTTCCCTGTGCTTACTGCTGTTTCTTCCATATGCCGGTAATGGGCTGAAAACGCCTGTTTTGGGACTCTGCAGAGAAAGTGTGTGCAGACTGCTGAATACACACACGGGTTTAACTCTGGAAGTTGAGTGCACACATTGACAACCGTTCTGTTAGATAGCTGCGTTTTGGATTTAGAAGCAGATATTTCCCTGTGCTTACTGCTGTTTCTTCCATATGCCGGTAATGGGCTGAAAACGCCTGTTTTGGGACTCTGCAGAGAAAGTCTCTGCAGACTGCTGAATCCACACACGGGTTTAACTCTGGAAGTTGAGTGCACACATTGACAACCGTTCTGTTAGATAGCTGCGTTTTGGATTTAGAAGCAGATATTTCCCTGTGCTTACTGCTGTTTCTTCCATATGCCGGTAATGGGCTGAAAACGCCTGTTTTGGGACTCTGCAGAGAAAGTCTCTGCAGACTGCTGAATCCACACACGGGTTTAACTCTGGAAGTTGAGTGCACACATTGACAACCGTTCTGTTAGATAGCTGCGTTTTGGATTTAGAAGCAGATATTTCCCTGTGCTTACTGCTGTTTCTTCCATATGCCGGTAATGGGCTGAAAACGACTGTTTTGGGACTCTGCAGAGAAAGTCTCTGCAGACTGCTGAATCCACACACGGGTTTAACTCTGGAAGTTGAGTGCACACATTGACAACCGTTCTGTTAGATAGCTGCGTTTTGGATTTAGAAGCAGATATTTCCCTGTGCTTACTGCTGTTTCTTCCATATGCCGGTAATGGGCTGAAAACGCCTGTTTTGGGACTCTGCAGAGAAAGTCTCTGCAGACTGCTGAATCCACACACGGGTTTAACTCTGGAAGTTGAGTGCACACATTGACAACCGTTCTGTTAGATAGCTGCGTTTTGGATTTAGAAGCAGATATTTCCCTGTGCTTACTGCTGTTTCTTCCATATGCCGGTAATGGGCTGAAAACGCCTGTCTTGGGACTCTGCAGAGAAAGTCTCTGCAGACTGCTGAATCCACACACGGGTTTAACTCTGGAAGTTGAGTGCACACATTGACAACCGTTCTGTTAGATAGCTGCGTTTTGGATTTAGAAGCAGATATTTCCCTGTGCTTACTGCTGTTTCTTCCATATGCCGGTAATGGGCTGAAAACGCCTGTCTTGGGACTCTGCAGAGAAAGTCTCTGCAGACTGCTGAATCCACACACGGGTTTAACTCTGGAAGTTGAGTGCACACATTGACAACCGTTCTGTTAGATAGCTGCGTTTTGGATTTAGAAGCAGATATTTCCCTGTGCTTACTGCTGTTTCTTCCATATGCCGGTAATGGGCTGAAAACGCCTGTTTTGGGACTCTGCAGAGAAAGTCTCTGCAGACTGCTGAATCCACACACGGGTTTAACTCTGGAAGTTGAGTGCACACATTGACAACCGTTCTGTTAGATAGCTGCGTTTTGGATTTAGAAGCAGATATTTCCCTGTGCTTACTGCTGTTTCTTCCATATGCCGGTAATGGGCTGAAAACGCCTGTTTTGGGACTCTGCAGAGAAAGTGTGTGCAGACTGCTGAATACACACACGGGTTTAACTCTGGAAGTTGAGTGCACACATTGACAACCGTTCTGTTAGATAGCTGCGTTTTGGATTTAGAAGCAGATATTTCCCTGTGCTTACTGCTGTTTCTTCCATATGCCGGTAATGGGCTGAAAACGCCTGTTTTGGGACTCTGCAGAGAAAGTCTCTGCAGACTGCTGAATCCACACACGGGTTTAACTCTGGAAGTTGAGTGCACACATTGACAACCGTTCTGTTAGATAGCTGCGTTTTGGATTTAGAAGCAGATATTTCCCTGTGCTTACTGCTGTTTCTTCCATATGCCGGTAATGGGCTGAAAACGCCTGTTTTGGGACTCTGCAGAGAAAGTCTCTGCAGACTGCTGAATCCACACACGGGTTTAACTCTGGAAGTTGAGTGCACACATTGACAACCGTTCTGTTAGATAGCTGCGTTTTGGATTTAGAAGCAGATATTTCCCTGTGCTTACTGCTGTTTCTTCCGTATGCCGGTAATGGGCTGAAAACGCCTGTTTTGGGACTCTGCAGAGAAAGTCTCTGCAGACTGCTGAATCCACACACGGGTTTACCTCTGGAAGTTGAGTGCACACATTGACAACCGTTCTGTTAGATAGCTGCGTTTTGGATTTAGAAGCAGATATTTCCCTGTGCTTACTGCTGTTTCTTCCATATGCCGGTAATGGGCTGAAAACGCCTGTCTTGGGACTCTGCAGAGAAAGTCTCTGCAGACTGCTGAATCCACACACGGGTTTAACTCTGGAAGTTGAGTGCACACATTGACAACCGTTCTGTTAGATAGCTGCGTTTTGGATTTAGAAGCAGATATTTCCCTGTGCTTACTGCTGTTTCTTCCATATGCCGGTAATGGGCTGAAAACGCCTGTCTTGGGACTCTGCAGAGAAAGTCTCTGCAGACTGCTGAATCCACACACGGGTTTAACTCTGGAAGTTGAGTGCACACATTGACAACCGTTCTGTTAGATAGCTGCGTTTTGGATTTAGAAGCAGATATTTCCCTGTGCTTACTGCTGTTTCTTCCATATGCCGGTAATGGGCTGAAAACGCCTGTTTTGGGACTCTGCAGAGAAAGTCTCTGCAGACTGCTGAATCCACACACGGGTTTAACTCTGGAAGTTGAGTGCACACATTGACAACCGTTCTGTTAGATAGCTGCGTTTTGGATTTAGAAGCAGATATTTCCCTGTGCTTACTGCTGTTTCTTCCATATGCCGGTAATGGGCTGAAAACGCCTGTTTTGGGACTCTGCAGAGAAAGTCTCTGCAGACTGCTGAATCCACACACGGGTTTAACTCTGGAAGTTGAGTGCACACATTGACAACCGTTCTGTTAGATAGCTGCGTTTTGGATTTAGAAGCAGATATTTCCCTGTGCTTACTGCTGTTTCTTCCATATGCCGGTAATGGGCTGAAAACGCCTGTTTTGGGACTCTGCAGAGAAAGTCTCTGCAGACTGCTGAATCCACACACGGGTTTAACTCTGGAAGTTGAGTGCACACATTGACAACCGTTCTGTTAGATAGCTGCGTTTTGGATTTAGAAGCAGATATTTCCCTGTGCTTACTGCTGTTTCTTCCATATGCCGGTAATGGGCTGAAAACGCCTGTTTTGGGACTCTGCAGAGAAAGTCTCTGCAGACTGCTGAATCCACACACGGGTTTAACTCTGGAAGTTGAGTGCACACATTGACAACCGTTCTGTTAGATAGCTGCGTTTTGGATTTAGAAGCAGATATTTCCCTGTGCTTACTGCTGTTTCTTCCATATGCCGGTAATGGGCTGAAAACGCCTGTTTTGGGACTCTGCAGAGAAAGTCTCTGCAGACTGCTGAATCCACACACGGGTTTAACTCTGGAAGTTGAGTGCACACATTGACAACCGTTCTGTTAGATAGCTGCGTTTTGGATTTAGAAGCAGATATTTCCCTGTGCTTACTGCTGTTTCTTCCATATGCCGGTAATGGGCTGAAAACGCCTGTCTTGGGACTCTGCAGAGAAAGTCTCTGCAGACTGCTGAATCCACACACGGGTTTAACTCTGGAAGTTGAGTGCACACATTGACAACCGTTCTGTTAGATAGCTGCGTTTTGGATTTAGAAGCAGATATTTCCCTGTGCTTACTGCTGTTTCTTCCATATGCCGGTAATGGGCTGAAAACGCCTGTTTTGGGACTCTGCAGAGAAAGTCTCTGCAGACTGCTGAATCCACACACGGGTTTAACTCTGGAAGTTGAGTGCACACATTGACAACCGTTCTGTTAGATAGCTGCGTTTTGGATTTAGAAGCAGATATTTCCCTGTGCTTACTGCTGTTTCTTCCATATGCCGGTAATGGGCTGAAAACGCCTGTCTTGGGACTCTGCAGAGAAAGTCTCTGCAGACTGCTGAATCCACACACGGGTTTAACTCTGGAAGTTGAGTGCACACATTGACAACCGTTCTGTTAGATAGCTGCGTTTTGGATTTAGAAGCAGATATTTCCCTGTGCTTACTGCTGTTTCTTCCATATGCCGGTAATGGGCTGAAAACGCCTGTTTTGGGACTCTGCAGAGAAAGTCTCTGCAGACTGCTGAATCCACACACGGGTTTAACTCTGGAAGTTGAGTGCACACATTGACAACCGTTCTGTTAGATAGCTGCGTTTTGGATTTAGAAGCAGATATTTCCCTGTGCTTACTGCTGTTTCTTCCATATGCCGGTAATGGGCTGAAAACGCCTGTTTTGGGACTCTGCAGAGAAAGTCTCTGCAGACTGCTGAATCCACACACGGGTTTAACTCTGGAAGTTGAGTGCACACATTGACAACCGTTCTGTTAGATAGCTGCGTTTTGGATTTAGAAGCAGATATTTCCCTGTGCTTACTGCTGTTTCTTCCATATGCCGGTAATGGGCTGAAAACGCCTGTTTTGGGACTCTGCAGAGAAAGTGTGTGCAGACTGCTGAATACACACACGGGTTTAACTCTGGAAGTTGAGTGCACACATTGACAACCGTTCTGTTAGATAGCTGCGTTTTGGATTTAGAAGCAGATATTTCCCTGTGCTTACTGCTGTTTCTTCCATATGCCGGTAATGGGCTGAAAACGCCTGTTTTGGGACTCTGCAGAGAAAGTCTCTGCAGACTGCTGAATCCACACACGGGTTTAACTCTGGAAGTTGAGTGCACACATTGACAACCGTTCTGTTAGATAGCTGCGTTTTGGATTTAGAAGCAGATATTTCCCTGTGCTTACTGCTGTTTCTTCCATATGCCGGTAATGGGCTGAAAACGCCTGTTTTGGGACTCTGCAGAGAAAGTCTCTGCAGACTGCTGAATCCACACACGGGTTTAACTCTGGAAGTTGAGTGCACACATTGACAACCGTTCTGTTAGATAGCTGCGTTTTGGATTTAGAAGCAGATATTTCCCTGTGCTTACTGCTGTTTCTTCCATATGCCGGTAATGGGCTGAAAACGCCTGTTTTGGGACTCTGCAGAGAAAGTCTCTGCAGACTGCTGAATCCACACACGGGTTTAACTCTGGAAGTTGAGTGCACACATTGACAACCGTTCTGTTAGATAGCTGCGTTTTGGATTTAGAAGCAGATATTTCCCTGTGCTTACTGCTGTTTCTTCCATATGCCGGTAATGGGCTGAAAACGCCTGTTTTGGGACTCTGCAGAGAAAGTCTCTGCAGACTGCTGAATCCACACACGGGTTTAACTCTGGAAGTTGAGTGCACACATTGACAACCGTTCTGTTAGATAGCTGCGTTTTGGATTTAGAAGCAGATATTTCCCTGTGCTTACTGCTGTTTCTTCCATATGCCGGTAATGGGCTGAAAACGCCTGTTTTGGGACTCTGCAGAGAAAGTCTCTGCACACTGCTGAATCCACACACGGGTTTAACTCTGGAAGTTGAGTGCACACATTGACAACCGTTCTGTTAGATAGCTGCGTTTTGGATTTAGAAGCAGATATTTCCCTGTGCTTACTGCTGTTTCTTCCATATGCCGGTAATGGGCTGAAAACGCCTGTTTTGGGACTCTGCAGAGAAAGTCTCTGCAGACTGCTGAATCCACACACGGGTTTAACTCTGGAAGTTGAGTGCACACATTGACAACCGTTCTGTTAGATAGCTGCGTTTTGGATTTAGAAGCAGATATTTCCCTGTGCTTACTGCTGTTTCTTCCATATGCCGGTAATGGGCTGAAAACGCCTGTTTTGGGACTCTGCAGAGAAAGTCTCTGCACACTGCTGAATCCACACACGGGTTTAACTCTGGAAGTTGAGTGCACACATTGACAACCGTTCTGTTAGATAGCTGCGTTTTGGATTTAGAAGCAGATATTTCCCTGTGCTTACTGCTGTTTCTTCCATATGCCGGTAATGGGCTGAAAACGCCTGTTTTGGGACTCTGCAGAGAAAGTGTGTGCAGACTGCTGAATACACACACGGGTTTAACTCTGGAAGTTGAGTGCACACATTGACAACCGTTCTGTTAGATAGCTGCGTTTTGGATTTAGAAGCAGATATTTCCCTGTGCTTACTGCTGTTTCTTCCATATGCCGGTAATGGGCTGAAAACGCCTGTTTTGGGACTCTGCAGAGAAAGTCTCTGCAGACTGCTGAATCCACACACGGGTTTAACTCTGGAAGTTGAGTGCACACATTGACAACCGTTCTGTTAGATAGCTGCGTTTTGGATTTAGAAGCAGATATTTCCCTGTGCTTACTGCTGTTTCTTCCATATGCCGGTAATGGGCTGAAAACGCCTGTTTTGGGACTCTGCAGAGAAAGTCTCTGCAGACTGCTGAATCCACACACGGGTTTAACTCTGGAAGTTGAGTGCACACATTGACAACCGTTCTGTTAGATAGCTGCGTTTTGGATTTAGAAGCAGATATTTCCCTGTGCTTACTGCTGTTTCTTCCATATGCCGGTAATGGGCTGAAAACGACTGTTTTGGGACTCTGCAGAGAAAGTCTCTGCAGACTGCTGAATCCACACACGGGTTTAACTCTGGAAGTTGAGTGCACACATTGACAACCGTTCTGTTAGATAGCTGCGTTTTGGATTTAGAAGCAGATATTTCCCTGTGCTTACTGCTGTTTCTTCCATATGCCGGTAATGGGCTGAAAACGCCTGTTTTGGGACTCTGCAGAGAAAGTCTCTGCAGACTGCTGAATCCACACACGGGTTTAACTCTGGAAGTTGAGTGCACACATTGACAACCGTTCTGTTAGATAGCTGCGTTTTGGATTTAGAAGCAGATATTTCCCTGTGCTTACTGCTGTTTCTTCCATATGCCGGTAATGGGCTGAAAACGCCTGTCTTGGGACTCTGCAGAGAAAGTCTCTGCAGACTGCTGAATCCACACACGGGTTTACCTCTGGAAGTTGAGTGCACACATTGACAACCGTTCTGTTAGATAGCTGCGTTTTGGATTTAGAAGCAGATATTTCCCTGTGCTTACTGCTGTTTCTTCCATATGCCGGTAATGGGCTGAAAACGCCTGTCTTGGGACTCTGCAGAGAAAGTCTCTGCAGACTGCTGAATCCACACACGGGTTTAACTCTGGAAGTTGAGTGCACACATTGACAACCGTTCTGTTAGATAGCTGCGTTTTGGATTTAGAAGCAGATATTTCCCTGTGCTTACTGCTGTTTCTTCCATATGCCGGTAATGGGCTGAAAACGCCTGTTCTGGGACTCTGCAGAGAAAGTCTCTGCAGACTGCTGAATCCACACACGGGTTTAACTCTGGAAGTTGAGTGCACACATTGACAACCGTTCTGTTAGATAGCTGCGTTTTGGATTTAGAAGCAGATATTTCCCTGTGCTTACTGCTGTTTCTTCCATATGCCGGTAATGGGCTGAAAACGCCTGTTTTGGGACTCTGCAGAGAAAGTCTCTGCAGACTGCTGAATCCACACACGGGTTTAACTCTGGAAGTTGAGTGCACACATTGACAGCCGTTCTGTTAGATAGCTGCGTTTTGGATTTAGAAGCAGATATTTCCCTGTGCTTACTGCTGTTTCTTCCATATGCCGGTAATGGGCTGAAAACGCCTGTTTTGGGACTCTGCAGAGAAAGTCTCTGCAGACTGCTGAATCCACACACGGGTTTAACTCTGGAAGTTGAGTGCACACATTGACAACCGTTCTGTTAGATAGCTGCGTTTTGGATTTAGAAGCAGATATTTCCCTGTGCTTACTGCTGTTTTTCCATATGCCGGTAATGGGCTGAAAACGTCTGTTTTGGGACTCTGCAGAGAAAGTCTCTGCAGACTGCTGAATCCACACACGGGTTTAACTCTGGAAGTTGAGTGCACACATTGACAACCGTTCTGTTAGATAGCTGCGTTTTGGATTTAGAAGCAGATATTTCCCTGTGCTTACTGCTGTTTCTTCCATATGCCTGTAATGGGCTGAAAACGCCTGTTTTGGGACTCTGCAGAGAAAGTCTCTGCAGACTGCTGAATCCACACACGGGTTTAACTCTGGAAGTTGAGTGCACACATTGACAACCGTTCTGTTAGATAGCTGCGTTTTGGATTTAGAAGCAGATATTTCCCTGTGCTTACTGCTGTTTCTTCCATATGCCGGTAATGGGCTGAAAACGCCTGTTTTGGGACTCTGCAGAGAAAGTCTCTGCAGACTGCTGAATCCACACACGGGTTTAACTCTGGAAGTTGAGTGCACACATTGACAACCGTTCTGTTAGATAGCTGCGTTTTGGATTTAGAAGCAGATATTTCCCTGTGCTTACTGCTGTTTCTTCCATATGCCGGTAATGGGCTGAAAACGCCTGTTTTGGGACTCTGCAGAGAAAGTCTCTGCAGACTGCTGAATCCACACACGGGTTTAACTCTGGAAGTTGAGTGCACACATTGACAACCGTTCTGTTAGATAGCTGCGTTTTGGATTTAGAAGCAGATATTTCCCTGTGCTTACTGCTGTTTCTTCCATATGCCGGTAATGGGCTGAAAACGCCTGTTTTGGGACTCTGCAGAGAAAGTGTCTGCAGACTGCTGAATCCACACACGGGTTTAACTCTGGAAGTTGAGTGCACACATTGACAACCGTTCTGTTAGATAGCTGCGTTTTGGATTTAGAAGCAGATATTTCCCTGTGCTTACTGCTGTTTCTTCCATATGCCGGTAATGGGCTGAAAACGCCTGTTTTGGGACTCTGCAGAGAAAGTCTCTGCAGACTGCTGAATCCACACACGGGTTTAACTCTGGAAGTTGAGTGCACACATTGACAACCGTTCTGTTAGATAGCTGCGTTTTGGATTTAGAAGCAGATATTTCCCTGTGCTTACTGCTGTTTCTTCCATATGCCGGTAATGGGCTGAAAACGCCTGTTTTGGGACTCTGCAGAGAAAGTCTCTGCAGACTGCTGAATCCACACACGGGTTTAACTCTGGAAGTTGAGTGCACACATTGACAACCGTTCTGTTAGATAGCTGCGTTTTGGATTTAGAAGCAGATATTTCCCTGTGCTTACTGCTGTTTCTTCCATATGCCGGTAATGGGCTGAAAACGCCTGTCTTGGGACTCTGCAGAGAAAGTCTCTGCAGACTGCTGAATCCACACACGGGTTTAACTCTGGAAGTTGAGTGCACACATTGACAACCGTTCTGTTAGATAGCTGCGTTTTGGATTTAGAAGCAGATATTTCCCTGTGCTTACTGCTGTTTCTTCCATATGCCGGTAATGGGCTGAAAACGCCTGTCTTGGGACTCTGCAGAGAAAGTCTCTGCAGACTGCTGAATCCACACACGGGTTTAACTCTGGAAGTTGAGTGCACACATTGACAACCGTTCTGTTAGATAGCTGCGTTTTGGATTTAGAAGCAGATATTTCCCTGTGCTTACTGCTGTTTCTTCCATATGCCGGTAATGGGCTAAAAACGCCTGTTTTGGGACTCTGCAGAGAAAGTCTCTGCAGACTGCTGAATCCACACACGGGTTTAACTCTGGAAGTTGAGTGCACACATTGACAACCGTTCTGTTAGATAGCTGCGTTTTGGATTTAGAAGCAGATATTTCCCTGTGCTTACTGCTGTTTCTTCCATATGCCGGTAATGGGCTGAAAACGCCTGTTTTGGGACTCTGCAGAGAAAGTCTCTGCAGACTGCTGAATCCACACACGGGTTTAACTCTGGAAGTTGAGTGCACACATTGACAGCCGTTCTGTTAGATAGCTGCGTTTTGGATTTAGAAGCAGATATTTCCCTGTGCTTACTGCTGTTTCTTCCATATGCCGGTAATGGGCTGAAAACGCCTGTCTTGGGACTCTGCAGAGAAAGTCTCTGCAGACTGCTGAATCCACACACGGGTTTAACTCTGGAAGTTGAGTGCACACATTGACAACCGTTCTGTTAGATAGCTGCGTTTTGGATTTAGAAGCAGATATTTCCCTGTGCTTACTGCTGTTTCTTCCATATGCCGGTAATGGGCTGAAAACGCCTGTCTTGGGACTCTGCAGAGAAAGTCTCTGCAGACTGCTGAATCCACACACGGGTTTAACTCTGGAAGTTGAGTGCACACATTGACAACCGTTCTGTTAGATAGCTGCGTTTTGGATTTAGAAGCAGATATTTCCCTGTGCTTACTGCTGTTTCTTCCATATGCCGGTAATGGGCTGAAAACGCCTGTTCTGGGACTCTGCAGAGAAAGTCTCTGCAGACTGCTGAATCCACACACGGGTTTAACTCTGGAAGTTGAGTGCACACATTGACAACCGTTCTGTTAGATAGCTGCGTTTTGGATTTAGAAGCAGATATTTCCCTGTGCTTACTGCTGTTTCTTCCATATGCCGGTAATGGGCTGAAAACGCCTGTTTTGGGGACTCTGCAGAGAAAGTCTCTGCAGACTGCTGAATCCACACACGGGTTTAACTCTGGAAGTTGAGTGCACACATTGACAGCCGTTCTGTTAGATAGCTGCGTTTTGGATTTAGAAGCAGATATTTCCCTGTGCTTACTGCTGTTTCTTCCATATGCCGGTAATGGGCTGAAAACGCCTGTTTTGGGACTCTGCAGAGAAAGTCTCTGCAGACTGCTGAATCCACACACGGGTTTAACTCTGGAAGTTGAGTGCACACATTGACAACCGTTCTGTTAGATAGCTGCGTTTTGGATTTAGAAGCAGATATTTCCCTGTGCTTACTGCTGTTTTTCCATATGCCGGTAATGGGCTGAAAACGTCTGTTTTGGGACTCTGCAGAGAAAGTCTCTGCAGACTGCTGAATCCACACACGGGTTTAACTCTGGAAGTTGAGTGCACACATTGACAACCGTTCTGTTAGATAGCTGCGTTTTGGATTTAGAAGCAGATATTTCCCTGTGCTTACTGCTGTTTCTTCCATATGCCTGTAATGGGCTGAAAACGCCTGTTTTGGGACTCTGCAGAGAAAGTCTCTGCAGACTGCTGAATCCACACACGGGTTTAACTCTGGAAGTTGAGTGCACACATTGACAACCGTTCTGTTAGATAGCTGCGTTTTGGATTTAGAAGCAGATATTTCCCTGTGCTTACTGCTGTTTCTTCCATATGCCGGTAATGGGCTGAAAACGCCTGTTTTGGGACTCTGCAGAGAAAGTCTCTGCAGACTGCTGAATCCACACACGGGTTTAACTCTGGAAGTTGAGTGCACACATTGACAACCGTTCTGTTAGATAGCTGCGTTTTGGATTTAGAAGCAGATATTTCCCTGTGCTTACTGCTGTTTCTTCCATATGCCGGTAATGGGCTGAAAACGCCTGTTTTGGGACTCTGCAGAGAAAGTCTCTGCAGACTGCTGAATCCACACACGGGTTTAACTCTGGAAGTTGAGTGCACACATTGACAACCGTTCTGTTAGATAGCTGCGTTTTGGATTTAGAAGCAGATATTTCCCTGTGCTTACTGCTGTTTCTTCCATATGCCGGTAATGGGCTGAAAACGCCTGTTTTGGGACTCTGCAGAGAAAGTGTCTGCAGACTGCTGAATCCACACACGGGTTTAACTCTGGAAGTTGAGTGCACACATTGACAACCGTTCTGTTAGATAGCTGCGTTTTGGATTTAGAAGCAGATATTTCCCTGTGCTTACTGCTGTTTCTTCCATATGCCGGTAATGGGCTGAAAACGCCTGTTTTGGGACTCTGCAGAGAAAGTCTCTGCAGACTGCTGAATCCACACACGGGTTTAACTCTGGAAGTTGAGTGCACACATTGACAACCGTTCTGTTAGATAGCTGCGTTTTGGATTTAGAAGCAGATATTTCCCTGTGCTTACTGCTGTTTCTTCCATATGCCGGTAATGGGCTGAAAACGCCTGTTTTGGGACTCTGCAGAGAAAGTCTCTGCAGACTGCTGAATCCACACACGGGTTTAACTCTGGAAGTTGAGTGCACACATTGACAACCGTTCTGTTAGATAGCTGCGTTTTGGATTTAGAAGCAGATATTTCCCTGTGCTTACTGCTGTTTCTTCCATATGCCGGTAATGGGCTGAAAACGCCTGTCTTGGGACTCTGCAGAGAAAGTCTCTGCAGACTGCTGAATCCACACACGGGTTTAACTCTGGAAGTTGAGTGCACACATTGACAACCGTTCTGTTAGATAGCTGCGTTTTGGATTTAGAAGCAGATATTTCCCTGTGCTTACTGCTGTTTCTTCCATATGCCGGTAATGGGCTGAAAACGCCTGTCTTGGGACTCTGCAGAGAAAGTCTCTGCAGACTGCTGAATCCACACACGGGTTTAACTCTGGAAGTTGAGTGCACACATTGACAACCGTTCTGTTAGATAGCTGCGTTTTGGATTTAGAAGCAGATATTTCCCTGTGCTTACTGCTGTTTCTTCCATATGCCGGTAATGGGCTGAAAACGCCTGTTTTGGGACTCTGCAGAGAAAGTCTCTGCAGACTGCTGAATCCACACACGGGTTTAACTCTGGAAGTTGAGTGCACACATTGACAACCGTTCTGTTAGATAGCTGCGTTTTGGATTTAGAAGCAGATATTTCCCTGTGCTTACTGCTGTTTCTTCCATATGCCGGTAATGGGCTGAAAACGCCTGTTTTGGGACTCTGCAGAGAAAGTCTCTGCAGACTGCTGAATCCACACACGGGTTTAACTCTGGAAGTTGAGTGCACACATTGACAGCCGTTCTGTTAGATAGCTGCGTTTTGGATTTAGAAGCAGATATTTCCCTGTGCTTACTGCTGTTTCTTCCATATGCCGGTAATGGGCTGAAAACGCCTGTTTTGGGACTCTGCAGAGAAAGTCTCTGCAGACTGCTGAATCCACACACGGGTTTAACTCTGGAAGTTGAGTGCACACATTGACAACCGTTCTGTTAGATAGCTGCGTTTTGGATTTAGAAGCAGATATTTCCCTGTGCTTACTGCTGTTTTTCCATATGCCGGTAATGGGCTGAAAACGTCTGTTTTGGGACTCTGCAGAGAAAGTCTCTGCAGACTGCTGAATCCACACACGGGTTTAACTCTGGAAGTTGAGTGCACACATTGACAACCGTTCTGTTAGATAGCTGCGTTTTGGATTTAGAAGCAGATATTTCCCTGTGCTTACTGCTGTTTCTTCCATATGCCTGTAATGGGCTGAAAACGCCTGTTTTGGGACTCTGCAGAGAAAGTCTCTGCAGACTGCTGAATCCACACACGGGTTTAACTCTGGAAGTTGAGTGCACACATTGACAACCGTTCTGTTAGATAGCTGCGTTTTGGATTTAGAAGCAGATATTTCCCTGTGCTTACTGCTGTTTCTTCCATATGCCGGTAATGGGCTGAAAACGCCTGTTTTGGGACTCTGCAGAGAAAGTCTCTGCAGACTGCTGAATCCACACACGGGTTTAACTCTGGAAGTTGAGTGCACACATTGACAACCGTTCTGTTAGATAGCTGCGTTTTGGATTTAGAAGCAGATATTTCCCTGTGCTTACTGCTGTTTCTTCCATATGCCGGTAATGGGCTGAAAACGCCTGTTTTGGGACTCTGCAGAGAAAGTCTCTGCAGACTGCTGAATCCACACAGGGGTTTAACTCTGGAAGTTGAGTGCACACATTGACAACCGTTCTGTTAGATAGCTGCGTTTTGGATTTAGAAGCAGATATTTCCCTGTGCTTACTGCTGTTTCTTCCATATGCCGGTAATGGGCTGAAAACGCCTGTTTTGGGACTCTGCAGAGAAAGTGTCTGCAGACTGCTGAATCCACACACGGGTTTAACTCTGGAAGTTGAGTGCACACATTGACAACCGTTCTGTTAGATAGCTGCGTTTTGGATTTAGAAGCAGATATTTCCCTGTGCTTACTGCTGTTTCTTCCATATGCCGGTAATGGGCTGAAAACGCCTGTTTTGGGACTCTGCAGAGAAAGTCTCTGCAGACTGCTGAATCCACACACGGGTTTAACTCTGGAAGTTGAGTGCACACATTGACAACCGTTCTGTTAGATAGCTGCGTTTTGGATTTAGAAGCAGATATTTCCCTGTGCTTACTGCTGTTTCTTCCATATGCCGGTAATGGGCTGAAAACGCCTCTTTTGGGACTCTGCAGAGAAAGTCTCTGCAGACTGCTGAATCCACACACGGGTTTAACTCTGGAAGTTGAGTGCACACATTGACAACCGTTCTGTTAGATAGCTGCGTTTTGGATTTAGAAGCAGATATTTCCCTGTGCTTACTGCTGTTTCTTCCATATGCCGGTAATGGGCTGAAAACGCCTGTTTTGGGACTCTGCAGAGAAAGTCTCTGCAGACTGCTGAATCCACACACGGGTTTAACTCTGGAAGTTGAGTGCACACATTGACAACCGTTCTGTTAGATAGCTGCGTTTTGGATTTAGAAGCAGATATTTCCCTGTGCTTACTGCTGTTTCTTCCATATGCCGGTAATGGGCTGAAAACGCCTGTTTTGGGACTCTGCAGAGAAAGTGTGTGCAGACTGCTGAATACACACACGGGTTTAACTCTGGAAGTTGAGTGCACACATTGACAACCGTTCTGTTAGATAGCTGCGTTTTGGATTTAGAAGCAGATATTTCCCTGTGCTTACTGCTGTTTCTTCCATATGCCGGTAATGGGCTGAAAACGCCTGTTTTGGGACTCTGCAGAGAAAGTCTCTGCAGACTGCTGAATCCACACACGGGTTTAACTCTGGAAGTTGAGTGCACACATTGACAACCGTTCTGTTAGATAGCTGCGTTTTGGATTTAGAAGCAGATATTTCCCTGTGCTTACTGCTGTTTCTTCCATATGCCGGTAATGGGCTGAAAACGCCTGTTTTGGGACTCTGCAGAGAAAGTCTCTGCAGACTGCTGAATCCACACACGGGTTTAACTCTGGAAGTTGAGTGCACACATTGACAACCGTTCTGTTAGATAGCTGCGTTTTGGATTTAGAAGCAGATATTTCCCTGTGCTTACTGCTGTTTCTTCCGTATGCCGGTAATGGGCTGAAAACGCCTGTTTTGGGACTCTGCAGAGAAAGTCTCTGCAGACTGCTGAATCCACACACGGGTTTACCTCTGGAAGTTGAGTGCACACATTGACAACCGTTCTGTTAGATAGCTGCGTTTTGGATTTAGAAGCAGATATTTCCCTGTGCTTACTGCTGTTTCTTCCATATGCCGGTAATGGGCTGAAAACGCCTGTCTTGGGACTCTGCAGAGAAAGTCTCTGCAGACTGCTGAATCCACACACGGGTTTAACTCTGGAAGTTGAGTGCACACATTGACAACCGTTCTGTTAGATAGCTGCGTTTTGGATTTAGAAGCAGATATTTCCCTGTGCTTACTGCTGTTTCTTCCATATGCCGGTAATGGGCTGAAAACGCCTGTCTTGGGACTCTGCAGAGAAAGTCTCTGCAGACTGCTGAATCCACACACGGGTTTAACTCTGGAAGTTGAGTGCACACATTGACAACCGTTCTGTTAGATAGCTGCGTTTTGGATTTAGAAGCAGATATTTCCCTGTGCTTACTGCTGTTTCTTCCATATGCCGGTAATGGGCTGAAAACGCCTGTTTTGGGACTCTGCAGAGAAAGTCTCTGCAGACTGCTGAATCCACACACGGGTTTAACTCTGGAAGTTGAGTGCACACATTGACAACCGTTCTGTTAGATAGCTGCGTTTTGGATTTAGAAGCAGATATTTCCCTGTGCTTACTGCTGTTTCTTCCATATGCCGGTAATGGGCTGAAAACGCCTGTTTTGGGACTCTGCAGAGAAAGTCTCTGCAGACTGCTGAATCCACACACGGGTTTAACTCTGGAAGTTGAGTGCACACATTGACAACCGTTCTGTTAGATAGCTGCGTTTTGGATTTAGAAGCAGATATTTCCCTGTGCTTACTGCTGTTTCTTCCATATGCCGGTAATGGGCTGAAAACGCCTGTTTTGGGACTCTGCAGAGAAAGTCTCTGCAGACTGCTGAATCCACACACGGGTTTAACTCTGGAAGTTGAGTGCACACATTGACAACCGTTCTGTTAGATAGCTGCGTTTTGGATTTAGAAGCAGATATTTCCCTGTGCTTACTGCTGTTTCTTCCATATGCCGGTAATGGGCTGAAAACGCCTGTTTTGGGACTCTGCAGAGAAAGTCTCTGCAGACTGCTGAATCCACACACGGGTTTAACTCTGGAAGTTGAGTGCACACATTGACAACCGTTCTGTTAGATAGCTGCGTTTTGGATTTAGAAGCAGATATTTCCCTGTGCTTACTGCTGTTTCTTCCATATGCCGGTAATGGGCTGAAAACGCCTGTTTTGGGACTCTGCAGAGAAAGTCTCTGCAGACTGCTGAATCCACACACGGGTTTAACTCTGGAAGTTGAGTGCACACATTGACAACCGTTCTGTTAGATAGCTGCGTTTTGGATTTAGAAGCAGATATTTCCCTGTGCTTACTGCTGTTTCTTCCATATGCCGGTAATGGGCTGAAAACGCCTGTCTTGGGACTCTGCAGAGAAAGTCTCTGCAGACTGCTGAATCCACACACGGGTTTAACTCTGGAAGTTGAGTGCACACATTGACAACCGTTCTGTTAGATAGCTGCGTTTTGGATTTAGAAGCAGATATTTCCCTGTGCTTACTGCTGTTTCTTCCATATGCCGGTAATGGGCTGAAAACGCCTGTTTTGGGACTCTGCAGAGAAAGTCTCTGCAGACTGCTGAATCCACACACGGGTTTAACTCTGGAAGTTGAGTGCACACATAGACAACCGTTCTGTTAGATAGCTGCGTTTTGGATTTAGAAGCAGATATTTCCCTGTGCTTACTGCTGTTTCTTCCATATGCCGGTAATGGGCTGAAAACGCCTGTCTTGGGACTCTGCAGAGAAAGTCTCTGCAGACTGCTGAATCCACACACGGGTTTAACTCTGGAAGTTGAGTGCACACATTGACAACCGTTCTGTTAGATAGCTGCGTTTTGGATTTAGAAGCAGATATTTCCCTGTGCTTACTGCTGTTTCTTCCATATGCCGGTAATGGGCTGAAAACGCCTGTTTTGGGACTCTGCAGAGAAAGTCTCTGCAGACTGCTGAATCCACACACGGGTTTAACTCTGGAAGTTGAGTGCACACATTGACAACCGTTCTGTTAGATAGCTGCGTTTTGGATTTAGAAGCAGATATTTCCCTGTGCTTACTGCTGTTTCTTCCATATGCCGGTAATGGGCTGAAAACGCCTGTTTTGGGACTCTGCAGAGAAAGTCTCTGCAGACTGCTGAATCCACACACGGGTTTAACTCTGGAAGTTGAGTGCACACATTGACAACCGTTCTGTTAGATAGCTGCGTTTTGGATTTAGAAGCAGATATTTCCCTGTGCTTACTGCTGTTTCTTCCATATGCCGGTAATGGGCTGAAAACGCCTGTTTTGGGACTCTGCAGAGAAAGTGTGTGCAGACTGCTGAATACACACACGGGTTTAACTCTGGAAGTTGAGTGCACACATTGACAACCGTTCTGTTAGATAGCTGCGTTTTGGATTTAGAAGCAGATATTTCCCTGTGCTTACTGCTGTTTCTTCCATATGCCGGTAATGGGCTGAAAACGCCTGTTTTGGGACTCTGCAGAGAAAGTCTCTGCAGACTGCTGAATCCACACACGGGTTTAACTCTGGAAGTTGAGTGCACACATTGACAACCGTTCTGTTAGATAGCTGCGTTTTGGATTTAGAAGCAGATATTTCCCTGTGCTTACTGCTGTTTCTTCCATATGCCGGTAATGGGCTGAAAACGCCTGTTTTGGGACTCTGCAGAGAAAGTCTCTGCAGACTGCTGAATCCACACACGGGTTTAACTCTGGAAGTTGAGTGCACACATTGACAACCGTTCTGTTAGATAGCTGCGTTTTGGATTTAGAAGCAGATATTTCCCTGTGCTTACTGCTGTTTCTTCCATATGCCGGTAATGGGCTGAAAACGCCTGTTTTGGGACTCTGCAGAGAAAGTCTCTGCAGACTGCTGAATCCACACACGGGTTTAACTCTGGAAGTTGAGTGCACACATTGACAACCGTTCTGTTAGATAGCTGCGTTTTGGATTTAGAAGCAGATATTTCCCTGTGCTTACTGCTGTTTCTTCCATATGCCGGTAATGGGCTGAAAACGCCTGTTTTGGGACTCTGCAGAGAAAGTCTCTGCAGACTGCTGAATCCACACACGGGTTTAACTCTGGAAGTTGAGTGCACACATTGACAACCGTTCTGTTAGATAGCTGCGTTTTGGATTTAGAAGCAGATATTTCCCTGTGCTTACTGCTGTTTCTTCCATATGCCGGTAATGGGCTGAAAACGCCTGTTTTGGGACTCTGCAGAGAAAGTCTCTGCAGACTGCTGAATCCACACACGGGTTTAACTCTGGAAGTTGAGTGCACACATTGACAACCGTTCTGTTAGATAGCTGCGTTTTGGATTTAGAAGCAGATATTTCCCTGTGCTTACTGCTGTTTCTTCCATATGCCGGTAATGGGCTGAAAACGCCTGTTTTGGGACTCTGCAGAGAAAGTCTCTGCAGACTGCTGAATCCACACACGGGTTTAACTCTGGAAGTTGAGTGCACACATTGACAACCGTTCTGTTAGATAGCTGCGTTTTGGATTTAGAAGCAGATATTTCCCTGTGCTTACTGCTGTTTCTTCCATATGCCGGTAATGGGCTGAAAACGCCTGTTTTGGGACTCTGCAGAGAAAGTCTCTGCAGACTGCTGAATCCACACACGGGTTTAACTCTGGAAGTTGAGTGCACACATTGACAACCGTTCTGTTAGATAGCTGCGTTTTGGATTTAGAAGCAGATATTTCCCTGTGCTTACTGCTGTTTCTTCCATATGCCGGTAATGGGCTGAAAACGCCTGTTTTGGGACTCTGCAGAGAAAGTCTCTGCAGACTGCTGAATCCACACACGGGTTTAACTCTGGAAGTTGAGTGCACACATTGACAACCGTTCTGTTAGATAGCTGCATTTTGGATTTAGAAGCAGATATTTCCCTGTGCTTACTGCTGTTTCTTCCATATGCCGGTAATGGGCTGAAAACGCCTGTTTTGGGACTCTGCAGAGAAAGTCTCTGCAGACTGCTGAATCCACACACGGGTTTAACTCTGGAAGTTGAGTGCACACATTGACAACCGTTCTGTTAGATAGCTGCGTTTTGGATTTAGAAGCAGATATTTCCCTGTGCTTACTGCTGTTTCTTCCATATGCCGGTAATGGGCTGAAAACGCCTGTTTTGGGACTCTGCAGAGAAAGTCTCTGCAGACTGCTGAATCCACACACGGGTTTAACTCTGGAAGTTGAGTGCACACATTGACAACCGTTCTGTTAGATAGCTGCGTTTTGGATTTAGAAGCAGATATTTCCCTGTGCTTACTGCTGTTTCTTCCATATGCCGGTAATGGGCTGAAAACGCCTGTTTTGGGACTCTGCAGAGAAAGTCTCTGCAGACTGCTGAATCCACACACGGGTTTAACTCTGGAAGTTGAGTGCACACATTGACAACCGTTCTGTTAGATAGCTGCGTTTTGGATTTAGAAGCAGATATTTCCCTGTGCTTACTGCTGTTTCTTCCATATGCCGGTAATGGGCTGAAAACGCCTGTTTTGGGACTCTGCAGAGAAAGTGTGTGCAGACTGCTGAATCCACACACGGGTTTAACTCTGGAAGTTGAGTGCACACATTGACAACCGTTCTGTTAGATAGCTGCGTTTTGGATTTAGAAGCAGATATTTCCCTGTGCTTACTGCTGTTTCTTCCATATGCCGGTAAAGGGCTGAAAACGCCTGTTTTGGGACTCTAAAGAGAAAGTCTCTGCAGACTGCTGAATCCACACACGGGTTTAACTCTGGAAGTTGAGTGCACACATTGACAACCGTTCTGTTAGATAGCTGCGTTTTGGATTTAGAAGCAGATATTTCCCTGTGCTTACTGCTGTTTCTTCCATATGCCGGTAATGGGCTGAAAACGCCTGTTTTGGGACTCTGCAGAGAAAGTCTCTGCAGACTGCTGAATCCACACACGGGTTTAACTCTGGAAGTTGAGTGCACACATTGACAACCGTTCTGTTAGATAGCTGCGTTTTGGATTTAGAAGCAGATATTTCCCTGTGCTTACTGCTGTTTCTTCCATATGCCGGTAATGGGCTGAAAACGCCTGTTTTGGGACTCTGCAGAGAAAGTCTCTGCAGACTGCTGAATCCACACACGGGTTTAACTCTGGAAGTTGAGTGCACACATTGACAACCGTTCTGTTAGATAGCTGCATTTTGGATTTAGAAGCAGATATTTCCCTGTGCTTACTGCTGTTTCTTCCATATGCCGGTAATGGGCTGAAAACGCCTGTTTTGGGACTCTGCAGAGAAAGTCTCTGCAGACTGCTGAATCCACACACGGGTTTAACTCTGGAAGTTGAGTGCACACATTGACAACCGTTCTGTTAGATAGCTGCGTTTTGGATTTAGAAGCAGATATTTCCCTGTGCTTACTGCTGTTTCTTCCATATGCCGGTAATGGGCTGAAAACGCCTGTTTTGGGACTCTGCAGAGAAAGTGTGTGCAGACTGCTGAATCCACACACGGGTTTAACTCTGGAAGTTGAGTGCACACATTGACAACCGTTCTGTTAGATAGCTGCGTTTTGGATTTAGAAGCAGATATTTCCCTGTGCTTACTGCTGTTTCTTCCATATGCCGGTAATGGGCTGAAAACGCCTGTTTTGGGACTCTGCAGAGAAAGTGTGTGCAGACTGCTGAATCCACACACGGGTTTAACTCTGGAAGTTGAGTGCACACATTGACAACCGTTCTGTTAGATAGCTGCGTTTTGGATTTAGAAGCAGATATTTCCCTGTGCTTACTGCTGTTTCTTCCATATGCCGGTAAAGGGCTGAAAACGCCTGTTTTGGGACTCTGCAGAGAAAGTCTCTGCAGACTGCTGAATCCACACACGGGTTTAACTCTGGAAGTTGAGTGCACACATTGACAACCGTTCTGTTAGATAGCTGCGTTTTGGATTTAGAAGCAGATATTTCCCTGTGCTTACTGCTGTTTCTTCCATATGCCGGTAATGGGCTGAAAACGCCTGTTTTGGGACTCTGCAGAGAAAGTGTGTGCAGACTGCTGAATCCACACACGGGTTTAACTCTGGAAGTTGAGTGCACACATTGACAACCGTTCTGTTAGATAGCTGCGTTTTGGATTTAGAAGCAGATATTTCCCTGTGCTTACTGCTGTTTCTTCCATATGCCGGTAATGGGCTGAAAACGCCTGTTTTGGGACTCTGCAGAGAAAGTCTCTGCAGACTGCTGAATCCACACACGGGTTTAACTCTGGAAGTTGAGTGCACACATTGACAACCGTTCTGTTAGATAGCTGCGTTTTGGATTTAGAAGCAGATATTTCCCTGTGCTTACTGCTGTTTCTTCCATATGCCGGTAATGGGCTGAAAACGCCTGTTTTGGGACTCTGCAGAGAAAGTCTCTGCAGACTGCTGAATCCACACACGGGTTTAACTCTGGAAGTTGAGTGCACACATTGACAACCGTTCTGTTAGATAGCTGCGTTTTGGATTTAGAAGCAGATATTTCCCTGTGCTTACTGCTGTTTCTTCCATATGCCGGTAATGGGCTGAAAACGCCTGTTTTGGGACTCTGCAGAGAAAGTGTGTGCAGACTGCTGAATCCACACACGGGTTTAACTCTGGAAGTTGAGTGCACACATTGACAACCGTTCTGTTAGATAGCTGCGTTTTGGATTTAGAAGCAGATATTTCCCTGTGCTTACTGCTGTTTCTTCCATATGCCGGTAATGGGCTGAAAACGCCTGTTTTGGGACTCTGCAGAGAAAGTCTCTGCAGGCTGCTGAATCCACACACGGGTTTAACTCTGGAAGTTGAGTGCACACATTGACAACCGTTCTGTTAGATAGCTGCGTTTTGGATTTAGAAGCAGATATTTCCCTGTGCTTACTGCTGTTTCTTCCATATGCCGGTAATGGGCTGAAAACGCCTGTTTTGGGACTCTGCAGAGAAATTGTCTGCAGACTGCTGAATCCACACACGGGTTTAACTCTGGAAGTTGAGTGCACACATTGACAACCGTTCTGTTAGATAGCTGCGTTTTGGATTTAGAAGCAGATATTTCCCTGTGCTTACTGCTGTTTCTTCCATATGCCGGTAATGGGCTGAAAACGCCTGTTTTGGGACTCTGCAGAGAAAGTCTCTGCAGACTGCTGAATCCACACACGGGTTTAACTCTGGAAGTTGAGTGCACACATTGACAACCGTTCTGTTAGATAGCTGCGTTTTGGATTTAGAAGCAGATATTTCCCTGTGCTTACTGCTGTTTCTTCCATATGCCGGTAATGGGCTGAAAACGCCTGTTTTGGGACTCTGCAGAGAAAGTCTCTGCAGACTGCTGAATCCACACACGGGTTTAACTCTGGAAGTTGAGTGCACACATTGACAACCGTTCTGTTAGATAGCTGCGTTTTGGATTTAGAAGCAGATATTTCCCTGTGCTTACTGCTGTTTCCTCCATATACCGGTAATGGGCTGAAAACGCCTGTTTTGGGACTCTGCAGAGAAAGTGTTTGCAGACTGCTGAATCCACACACGGGTTTAACTGTGGAAGTTGAGTGCACACATTGACAACCGTTCTGTTAGATAGCTGCGTTTTGGATTTAGAAGCAGATATTTCCCTGTGCTTACTGCTGTTTCTTCCATATGCCGGTAATGGGCTGAAAACGCCTGTTTTGGGACTCTGCAGAGAAAGTGTTTGCAGACTGCTGAATCCACACACGGGTTTAACTCTGGAAGTTGAGTGCACACATTGACAACCGTTCTGTTAGATAGCTGCGTTTTGGATTTAGAAGCAGATATTTCCCTGTGCTTACTGCTGTTTCTTCCATATGCCGGTAATGGGCTGAAAACGCCTGTTTTGGGACTCTGCAGAGAAAGTTTCTGCAGACTGCTGAATCCACACACGGGTTTAACTCTGGAAGTTGAGTGCACACATTGACAACCGTTCTGTTAGATAGCTGCGTTTTGGATTTAGAAGCAGATATTTCCCTGTGCTTACTGCTGTTTCTTCCATATGCCGGTAATGGGCTGAAAACGCCTGTCTTGGGACTCTGCAGAGAAAGTCTCTGCAGACTGCTGAATCCACACACGGGTTTAACTCTGGAAGTTGAGTGCACACATTGACAACCGTTCTGTTAGATAGCTGCGTTTTGGATTTAGAAGCAGATATTTCCCTGTGCTTACTGCTGTTTCTTCCATATCCCGGTAATGGGCTGAAAACGCCTGTTTTGGGACTCTGCAGAGAAAGTCTCTGCAGACTGCTAAATCCACACACGGGTTTAACTCTGGAAGTTGAGTGCACACATTGACAACCGTTCTGTTAGATAGCTGCGTTTTGGATTTAGAAGCAGATATTTCCCTGTGCTTACTGCTGTTTCTTCCATATGCCGGTAATGGGCTGAAAACGCCTGTTTTGGGACTCTGCAGAGAAAGTCTCTGCAGACTGCTGAATCCACACACGGGTTTAACTCTGGAAGTTGAGTGCACACATTGACAACCGTTCTGTTAGATAGCTGCGTTTTGGATTTAGAAGCAGATATTTCCCTGTGCTTACTGCTGTTTCTTCCATATGCCGGTAATGGGCTGAAAACGCCTGTTTTGGGACTCTGCAGAGAAAGTCTCTGCAGACTGCTGAATCCACACACGGGTTTAACTCTGGAAGTTGAGTGCACACATTGACAACCGTTCTGATAGATAGCTGCGTTTTGGATTTAGAAGCAGATATTTCCCTGTGCTTACTGCTGTTTCTTCCATATGCCGGTAATGGTCTGAAAACGCCTGTTTTGGGACTCTGCAGAGAAAGTGTTTGCAGACTGCTGAATCCACACACGGGTTTAACTCTGGAAGTTGAGTGCACACATTGACAACCGTTCTGTTAGATAGCTGCGTTTTGGATTTAGAAGCAGATATTTCCCTGTGCTTACTGCTGTTTCTTCCATATGCCGGTAATGGGCTGAAAACGCCTGTTTTGGGACTCTGCAGAGAAAGTCTCTGCAGACTGCTGAATCCACACACGGGTTTAACTCTGGAAGTTGAGTGCACACATTGACAACCGTTCTGTTAGATAGCTGCGTTTTGGATTTAGAAGCAGATATTTCCCTGTGCTTAATGCTGTTTCTTCCATATGCCGGTAATGGGCTGAAAACGCCTGTTTTGGGACTCTGCAGAGAAAGTCTCTGCAGACTGCTGAATCCACACACGGGTTTAACTCTGGAAGTTGAGTGCACACATTGACAACCGTTCT
Organism: Aotus nancymaae; assembly: GCF_030222135.1. Taxonomy (NCBI): domain Eukaryota; kingdom Metazoa; phylum Chordata; class Mammalia; order Primates; family Aotidae; genus Aotus; species Aotus nancymaae. The sequence goes on from NW_026989008.1 coordinate 72,359, forward strand.
GTTAGATAGCTGCGTTTTGGATTTAGAAGCAGATATTTCCCTGTGCTTACTGCTGTTTCTTCCATATGCCGGTAATGGGCTGAAAACGCCTGTTTTGGGACTCTGCAGAGAAAGTGTTTGCAGACTGCTGAATCCACACACGGGTTTAACTGTGGAAGTTAAGTGCACACATTGACAACCGTTCTGTTAGATAGCTGCGTTTTGGATTTAGAAGCAGATATTTCCCTGTGCTTACTGCTGTTTCTTCCATATGCCGGTAAAGGGCTGAAAACGCCTGTTTTGGGACTCTGCAGAGAAAGTGTTTGCAGACTGCTGAATCCACACACGGGTTTAACTCTGGAAGTTCAGTGCACACTTTGACATCCGTTCTGTTAAATAGCTGCGTTTTGGATTTAGAAGCAGATATTTCGCTGTGCTTACTGCTGTTTCTTCCATATGCCGGTAATGGGCTGAAAACGCCTGTTCTGGGACTCTGCAGAGAAAGTGTTTGCAGACTGCTGAATCCACACACGGGTTTAACTCTGGAAGTTGAGTGCACACTTTGACATCCGTTCTGTTAGATAGCTGCGTTTTGGATTTAGAAGCAGATATTTCCCTGTGCTTACTGCTGTTTCTTCCTTATGCCGGTAATGGGCTGAAAACGCCTGTTTTGGGACTCTGCAGAGAAAGTGTTTGCAGACTGCTGAATCCACACACGGGTTAAACTCTGGAAGTTGAGTGCACACATTGACAACGGTTCTGTTAGATAGCTGCGTTTTGGATTTAGAAGCAGATATTTCCCTGTGCTTACTGCTGTTTCTTCCATATGCTGGTAATGGACTGAAAACGCCTGTTTTGGGACTCTGCAGAGAAAGTGTTTGCAGACTGCTGAATCCACACACGGGTTTAACTCTGGAAGTTGAGTGCACACATTGACAACCGTTCTGTTAGATAGCTGCGTTTTGGATTTAGAAGCAGATATTTCCCTGTGCTTACTGCTGTTTCTTCATTATGCCGGTAATGGGCTGAAAACTCCTGTTTTGGGACTCTGCAGAGAAAGTGTTTGCAGACTGCTGAATCCACACACGGGTTTAACTCTGGAAGTTGAGTGCACACATTGACAACCGCTCTGTTAGATAGCTGCGTTTTGGATTTAGAAGCAGATATTTCCCTGTGCTTACTGCTGTTTCTTCCATATGCCGGTAATGGGCTGAAAACGCCTGTTTTGGGACTCTGCAGAGAAAGTGTTTGCAGACTGCTGAATCCACACACGGGTTTAACTCTGGAAGTTGAGTGCACACATTGACAACCGTTCTGTTAGATAGCTGCGTTTTGGATTTAGAAGCAGATATTTCCCTCTGCTTACTGCTGTTTCTTCCATATGCCGGTAATGGGCTGAAAACGGCTGTTTTGGGACTCTGCAGAGAAAGTGTTTGCACACTGCTGAATCCACACACGGGTTTAACTCTGGAAGTTGAGTGCACACTTTGACATCCGTTCTGTTAGATAGCTGCGTTTTGGATTTAGAAGCAGATATTTCCCTGTGCTTACTGCTGTTTCTTCCATATGCCGGTAATGTGCTGAAAACGCCTGTTTTGGGACTCTGCAGAGAAAGTCTCTGCAGACTGCTGAATCCACACACGGGTTTAACTCTGGAAGTTGAGTGCACACATTGACAACCGTTCTGTTAGATAGCTGCGTTTTGGATTTAGAAGCAGATATTTCCCTGTGCTTACTGCTGTTTCTTCCATATGCCGGTAATGGACTGAAAACGCCTGTTTTGGGACTCTGCAGAGAAAGTGTTTGCAGATTGCTGAATCCACACACGGGTTTAACTCTGGAAGTTGAGTGCACACATTGACAACCGTTCTTTTAGATAGCTGCGTTTTGGATTTAGAAGCAGATATTTCCCTGTGCTTACTGCTGTTTCTTCCATATGCCGGTAATGGGCTGAAAACGCCTGTTTTGGGACTCTGGAGAGAAAGTGTTTGCAGACTGCTGAATCCACACACGGGTTTAACTCTGGAAGTTGAGTGCACACATTGACAACTGTTCTGTTAGATAGCTGCGTTTTGGATTTAGAAGCAGATATTTCCCTGTGCTTACTGCTGTTTCTTCCATATGCCGGTAATGGGCTGAAAACGCCTGTTTTGGGACTCTGCAGAGAAAGTGTGTGCAGACTGCTGAATCCACACACGGGTTTAACTCTGGAAGTTGAGTGCACACATTGACAACCGTTCTGTTAGATAGCTGCGTTTTGGATTTAGAAGCAGATATTTCCCTGTGCTTACTGCTGTTTCTTCCATATGCCGGTAATGGGCTGAAAACGCCTGTTTTGGGACTCTGCAGAGAAAGTGTTTGCAGACTGCTGAATCCACACACGGGTTTAACCCTGGAAGTTGAGTGCACACTTTGACATCCGTTCTGTTAGATAGCTGCGTTTTGGATTTAGAAGCAGATATTTCCCTGTGCTTACTGCTGTTTCTTCCATATGCCGGTAATGGACTGAAAACGCCTGTTTTGGGACTCTGCAGCGAAAGTGTTTGCAGACTGCTGAATCCACACACGGGTTTAACTCTGGAAGTTGAGTGCACACATTGACAACCGATCTGTTAGATAGCTGCGTTTTGGATTTAGAAGCAGATATTTCCCTGTGCTTACTGCTGTTTCTTCCATATGCTGGTAATGGGCTGAAAACGCCTGTTTTGGGACTCTGCAGAGAAAGTGTTTGCAGACTGCTGAATCCACACACGGGTTTAACTCTGGAAGTTGAGTGCACACATTGACAACCGTTCTGTTAGATAGCTGCGTTTTGGATTTAGAAGCAGATATTTCCCTGTGCTTACTGCTGTTTCTTCCATATGCCGGTAATGGGCTGAAAACGCCTGTTTTGCGACTCTGCAGAGAAAGTGTTTGCAGACTGCTGAATCCACACACGGGTTTAACTCTGGAAGTTGAGTGCACACATTGACAACCGCTCTGTTAGATAGCTGCGTTTTGGATTTAGAAGCAGATATTTCCCTGTGCTTACTGCTGTTTCTTCCATATGCCGGTAATGGGCTGAAAACGCCTGTTTTGGGACTCTGCAGAGAAAGTGTTTGCAGACTGCTGAATCCACACACGGGTTTAACTCTGGAAGTTGAGTGCACACATTGACAACCGTTCTGTTAGATAGCTGCGTTTTGGATTTAGAAGCAGATATTTCCCTGTGCTTACTGCTGTTTCTTCCATATGCCGGTAATGGGCTGAAAACGCCTGTTTTGGGACTCTGCAGAGAAAGTCTGTGCAGACTGCTGAATCCACACTCGGGTTTAACTCTGGAAGTTGAGTGCACACAATGACAACCGTTCTGTTAGATAGCTGCGTTTTGGATTTAGAAGCAGATATTTCCCTGTGCTTACTGCTGTTTCTTCCATATGCGGGTAATGGGCTGAAAACGCCTGTTTTGGGACTCTGCAGAGAACGTGTATGCAGACTGCTGAATCCACACACGGGTTTAACTCTGGAAGTTGAGTGCACACATTGACAACCGTTCTGTTTGATAGCTGCGTTTTGGATTTAGAAGCAGATATTTCCCTGTGCTTACTGCTGTTTCTTCCATATGCCGGTAAAGGGCTGAAAACGCCTGTTTTGGGACTCTGCAGAGAAAGTGTTTGCAGACTGCTAAATCCACACACGGGTTTACCTCTGGAAGTTGAGTGCACACATTGACAACCGTTCTGTTAGATAGCTGCGTTTTGGATTTAGAAGCAGATATTTTCCTGTGCTTACTGCTGTTTCTTCCATATGCCGGTAATGGGCTGAAAACGCCTGTTTTGGGACTCTGCAGAGAAAGTCTCTGCAGACTGCTGAATCCACACACGGGTTTAACTCTGGAAGTTGAGTGCACACATTGACAACCGTTCTGTTAGATAGCTGCGTTTTGGATTTAGAAGCAGATATTTCCCTGTGCTTACTGCTGTTTCTTCCATATGCCGGTAATGGGCTGAAAACGCCTGTTTTGGGACTCTGCAGAGAATGTGTTTGCCGACTGCTGAATCCACACACGGGTTTAACTGTGGAAGTTGAGTGCACACATTGACAACCGTTCTGTTAGATAGCTGCGTTTTGGATTTAGAAGCAGATATTTCCCTGTGCTTACTGCTGTTTCTTCCATATGCCGGTAATGGGCTGAAAACGCCTGTTTTGGGACTCTGCAGAGAAAGTGTTTGCAGACTGCTGAATCCACACACGGGTTTAACTCTGGAAGTTGAGTGCACACTTTGACATCCGTTCTGTTAGATAGCTGCGTTTTGGATTTAGAAGCAGATATTTCCCTGTGCTTACTGCTGTTTCTTCCATATGCCGGTAATGGGCTGAAAACGCCTGTTTTGGGACTCTGCAGAGAAAGTCTCTGCAGACTGCTGAATCCACACTCGGGTTTAACTCTGGAAGTTGAGTGCACACATTGACAACCGTTCTGCTAGATAGCTGCGTTTTGGATTTAGAAGCAGATATTTCCCTGTGCTTACTGCTGTTTCTTCATTATGCCGGTAATGGGCTGAAAACTCCTGTTTTGGGACTCTGCAGAGAAAGTGTTTGCAGACTGCTGAATCCACACACGGGTTTAACTCTGGAAGTTGAGTGCACACATTGACAACCGCTCTGTTAGATAGCTGCGTTTTGGATTTAGAAGCAGATATTTCCCTGTGCTTACTGCTGTTTCTTCCATATGCCGGTAATGGGCTGAAAACGCCTGTTTTGGGACTCTGCAGAGAAAGTGTTTGCAGACTGCTGAATCCACACACGGGTTTAACTCTGGAAGTTGAGTGCACACATTGACAACCGTTCTGTTAGATAGCTGCGTTTTGGATTTAGAAGCAGATATTTCCCTCTGCTTACTGCTGTTTCTTCCATATGCCGGTAATGGGCTGAAAACGGCTGTTTTGGGACTCTGCAGAGAAAGTGTTTGCACACTGCTGAATCCACACACGGGTTTAACTCTGGAAGTTGAGTGCACACTTTGACATCCGTTCTGTTAGATAGCTGCGTTTTGGATTTAGAAGCAGATATTTCCCTGTGCTTACTGCTGTTTCTTCCATATGCCGGTAATGGGCTGAAAACGCCTGTTTTGGGACTCTGCAGAGAAAGTCTCTGCAGACTGCTGAATCCACACACGGGTTTAACTCTGGAAGTTGAGTCCACACATTGACAACCGTTCTGTTAGATAGCTGCGTTTTGGATTTAGAAGCAGATATTTCCCTGTGCTTACTGCTGTTTCTTCCATATGCCAGTAATGGGCTGAAAACGCCTGTTTTGGGACTCTGCAGAGAAAGTCTCTGCAGACTGCTGAATCCACACACGGGTTTAACTCTGGAAGTTGAGTGCACACATTGACAACCGTTCTGTTAGATAGCTGCGTTTTGGATTTAGAAGCAGATATTTCCCTGTGCTTACTGCTGTTTCTTCCATATGCCGGTAATGGGCTGAAAACGCCTGTTTTGGGACTCTGCAGAGAAAGTCTCTGCAGACTGCTGAATCCACACACGGGTTTAACTCTGGAAGTTGAGTGCACACATTGACAACCGTTCTGTTAGATAGCTGCGTTTTGGATTTAGAAGCAGATATTTCCCTGTGCTTACTGCTGTTTTTTCCATATGCCGGTAAAGGGCTGAAAACGCCTGTTTTGGGGCTCTGCAGAGAAAGTGTTTGCAGACTGCTGAATCCACACACGGGTTTAACTCTGGAAGTTCAGTGCACACTTTGACATCCGTTCTGTTAAATAGCTGCGTTTTGGATTTAGAAGCAGATATTTCGCTGTGCTTACTGCTGTTTCTTCCATATGCCGGTAATGGGCTGAAAACGCCTGTTCTGGGACTCTGCAGAGAAAGTGTTTGCAGACTGCTGAATCCACACACGGGTTTAACTCTGGAAGTTGAGTGCACACTTTGACATCCGTTCTGTTAGATAGCTGCGTTTTGGATTTAGAAGCAGATATTTCCCTGTGCTTACTGCTGTTTCTTCCTTATGCCGGTAATGGGCTGAAAACGCCTGTTTTGGGACTCTGCAGAGAAAGTCTCTGCAGGCTGCTGAATCCACACACGGGTTAAACTCTGGAAGTTGAGTGCACACATTGACAACGGTTCTGTTAGATAGCTGCGTTTTGGATTTAGAAGCAGATATTTCCCTGTGCTTACTGCTGTTTCTTCCATATGCTGGTAATGGACTGAAAACGCCTGTTTTGGGACTCTGCAGAGAAAGTGTTTGCAGACTGCTGAATCCACACACGGGTTTAACTCTGGAAGTTGAGTGCACACATTGACAACCGTTCTGTTAGATAGCTGCGTTTTGGATTTAGAAGCAGATATTTCCCTGTGCTTACTGCTGTTTCTTCATTATGCCGGTAATGGGCTGAAAACTCCTGTTTTGGGACTCTGCAGAGAAAGTGTTTGCAGACTGCTGAATCCACACACGGGTTTAACTCTGGAAGTTGAGTGCACACATTGACAACCGCTCTGTTAGATAGCTGCGTTTTGGATTTAGAAGCAGATATTTCCCTGTGCTTACTGCTGTTTCTTCCATATGCCGGTAATGGGCTGAAAACGCCTGTTTTGGGACTCTGCAGAGAAAGTGTTTGCAGACTGCTGAATCCACACACGGGTTTAACTCTGGAAGTTGAGTGCACACATTGACAACCGTTCTGTTAGATAGCTGCGTTTTGGATTTAGAAGCAGATATTTCCCTCTGCTTACTGCTGTTTCTTCCATATGCCGGTAATGGGCTGAAAACGGCTGTTTTGGGACTCTGCAGAGAAAGTGTTTGCACACTGCTGAATCCACACACGGGTTTAACTCTGGAAGTTGAGTGCACACTTTGACATCCGTTCTGTTAGATAGCTGCGTTTTGGATTTAGAAGCAGATATTTCCCTGTGCTTACTGCTGTTTCTTCCATATGCCGGTAATGGGCTGAAAACGCCTGTTTTGGGACTCTGCAGAGAAAGTCTCTGCAGACTGCTGAATCCACACACGGGTTTAACTCTGGAAGTTGAGTCCACACATTGACAACCGTTCTGTTAGATAGCTGCGTTTTGGATTTAGAAGCAGATATTTCCCTGTGCTTACTGCTGTTTCTTCCATATGCCGGTAATGGGCTGAAAACGCCTGTTTTGGGACTCTGCAGAGAAAGTCTCTGCAGACTGCTGAATCCACACACGGGTTTAACTCTGGAAGTTGAGTGCACACATTGACAACCGTTCTGTTAGATACCTGCGTTTTGGATTTAGAAGCAGATATTTCCCTGTGCTTACTGCTGTTTCTTCCATATGCCGGTAATGGGCTGAAAACGCCTGTTTTGGGACTCTGCAGAGAAAGTCTCTGCAGACTGCTGAATCCACACACGGGTTTAACTCTGGAAGTTGAGTGCACACATTGACAACCGTTCTGTTAGATAGCTGCGTTTTGGATTTAGAAGCAGATATTTCCCTGTGCTTACTGCTGTTTCTTCCATATGCCGGTAATGGGCTGAAAACGCCTGTTTTGGGACTCTGCAGAGAAAGTCTCTGCAGACTGCTGAATCCACACACGGGTTTAACTCTGGAAGTTGAGTGCACACATTGACAACCGTTCTGTTAGATAGCTGCGTTTTGGATTTAGAAGCAGATATTTCCCTGTGCTTACTGCTGTTTCTTCCATATGCCGGTAATGGGCTGAAAACGCCTGTTTTGGGACTCTGCAGAGAAAGTCTCTGCAGACTGCTGAATCCACACACGGGTTTAACTCTGGAAGTTGAGTGCACACATTGACAACCGTTCTGTTAGATAGCTGCGTTTTGGATTTAGAAGCAGATATTTCCCTGTGCTTACTGCTGTTTCTTCCATATGCCGGTAATGGGCTGAAAACGCCTGTTTTGGGACTCTGCAGAGAAAGTGTTTGCAGACTGCTGAATCCACACACGGGTTTAACTCTGGAAGTTGAGTGCACACATTGACAACCGTTCTGTTAGATAGCTGCGTTTTGGATTTAGAAGCAGATATTTCCCTGTGCTTACTGCTGTTTCTTCCATATGCCGGTAATGGGCTGAAAACGCCTGTTTTGGGACTCTGCAGAGAAAGTGTTTGCAGACTGCTGAATCCACACACGGGTTTAACTCTGGAAGTTGAGTGCACACATTGACAACCGTTCTGTTAGATAGCTGCGTTTTGGATTTAGAAGCAGATATTTCCCTGTGCTTACTGCTGTTTCTTCCATATGCCGGTAATGGACTGAAAACACCTGTTTTGGGACTCTGCAGAGAAAGTGTTTGCAGACTGCTGAATCCACACACGGGTTTACCTCTGGAAGTTGAGTGCACACATTGACAACCGTTCTGTTAGATAGCTGCGTTTTGGATTTAGAAGCAGATATTTCCCTGTGCTTACTGCTGTTTCTTCCATATGCCGGTAATGGGCTGAAAACGCCTGTTTTGGGACTCTGCAGAGAAAGTCTCTGCAGACTGCTGAATCCACACACGGGTTTAACTCTGGAAGTTGAGTGCACACATTGACAACTGTTCTGTTAGATAGCTGCGTTTTGGATTTAGAAGCAGATATTTCCCTGTGCTTACTGCTGTTTCTTCCATATGCCGGTAATGGGCTGAAAACGCCTGTTTTGGGACTCTGCAGAGAAAGTGTGTGCAGACTGCTGAATCCACACACGGGTTTAACTCTGGAAGTTGAGTGCACACATTGACAACCGTTCTGTTAGATAGCTGCGTTTTGGATTTAGAAGCAGATATTTCCCTGTGCTTACTGCTGTTTCTTCCATATGCCGGTAATGGGCTGAAAACGCCTGTTTTGGGACTCTGCAGAGAAAGTGTTTGCAGACTGCTGAATCCACACACGGGTTTAACCCTGGAAGTTGAGTGCACACTTTGACATCCGTTCTGTTAGATAGCTGCGTTTTGGATTTAGAAGCAGATATTTCCCTGTGCTTACTGCTGTTTCTTCCATATGCCGGTAATGGACTGAAAACGCCTGTTTTGGGACTCTGCAGCGAAAGTGTTTGCAGACTGCTGAATCCACACACGGGTTTAACTCTGGAAGTTGAGTGCACACATTGACAACCGATCTGTTAGATAGCTGCGTTTTGGATTTAGAAGCAGATATTTCCCTGTGCTTACTGCTGTTTCTTCCATATGCTGGTAATGGGCTGAAAACGCCTGTTTTGGGACTCTGCAGAGAAAGTGTTTGCAGACTGCTGAATCCACACACGGGTTTAACTCTGGAAGTTGAGTGCACACATTGACAACCGTTCTGTTAGATAGCTGCGTTTTGGATTTAGAAGCAGATATTTCCCTGTGCTTACTGCTGTTTCTTCCATATGCCGGTAATGGGCTGAAAACGCCTGTTTTGCGACTCTGCAGAGAAAGTGTTTGCAGACTGCTGAATCCACACACGGGTTTAACTCTGGAAGTTGAGTGCACACATTGACAACCGCTCTGTTAGATAGCTGCGTTTTGGATTTAGAAGCAGATATTTCCCTGTGCTTACTGCTGTTTCTTCCATATGCCGGTAATGGGCTGAAAACGAATGTTTTGGGACTCTGCAGAGAAAGTGTTTGCAGACTGCTGAATCCACACACGGGTTTAACTCTGGAAGTTGAGTGCACACATTGACAACCGTTCTGTTAGATAGCTGCGTTTTGGATTTAGAAGCAGATATTTCCCTGTGCTTACTGCTGTTTCTTCCATATGCCGGTAATGGGCTGAAAACGCCTGTTTTGGGACTCTGCAGAGAAAGTCTCTGCAGACTGCTGAATCCACACTCGGGTTTAACTCTGGAAGTTGAGTGCACACAATGACAACCGTTCTGTTAGATAGCTGCGTTTTGGATTTAGAAGCAGATATTTCCCTGTGCTTACTGCTGTTTCTTCCATATGCGGGTAATGGGCTGAAAACGCCTGTTTTGGGACTCTGCAGAGAACGTGTATGCAGACTGCTGAAGCCACACACGGGTTTAACTCTGGAAGTTGAGTGCACACATTGACAACCGTTCTGTTTGATAGCTGCGTTTTGGATTTAGAAGCAGATATTTCCCTGTGCTTACTGCTGTTTCTTCCATATGCCGGTAAAGGGCTGAAAACGCCTGTTTTGGGACTCTGCAGAGAAAGTGTTTGCAGACTGCTAAATCCACACACGGGTTTACCTCTGGAAGTTGAGTGCACACATTGACAACCGTTCTGTTAGATAGCTGCGTTTTGGATTTAGAAGCAGATATTTTCCTGTGCTTACTGCTGTTTCTTCCATATGCCGGTAATGGGCTGAAAACGCCTGTTTTGGGACTCTGCAGAGAAAGTCTCTGCAGACTGCTGAATCCACACACGGGTTTAACTTTGGAAGTTGAGTGCACACATTGACAACCGTTCTGTTAGATAGCTGCGTTTTGGATTTAGAAGCAGATATTTCCCTGTGCTTACTGCTGTTTCTTCCATATGCCGGTAATGGGCTGAAAACGCCTGTTTTGGGACTCTGCAGAGAATGTGTTTGCCGACTGCTGAATCCACACACGGGTTTAACTGTGGAAGTTGAGTGCACACATTGACAACCGTTCTGTTAGATAGCTGCGTTTTGGATTTAGAAGCAGATATTTCCCTGTGCTTACTGCTGTTTCTTCCATATGCCGGTAATGGGCTGAAAACGCCTGTTTTGGGACTCTGCAGAGAAAGTGTTTGCAGACTGCTGAATCCACACACGGGTTTAACTCTGGAAGTTGAGTGCACACTTTGACATCCGTTCTGTTAGATAGCTGCGTTTTGGATTTAGAAGCAGATATTTCCCTGTGCTTACTGCTGTTTCTTCCATATGCCGGTAATGGGCTGAAAACGCCTGTTTTGGGACTCTGCAGAGAAAGTCTCTGCAGACTGCTGAATCCACACACGGGTTTAACTCTGGAAGTTGAGTGCACACATTGACAACCGTTCTGTTAGATAGCTGCGTTTTGGATTTAGAAGCAGATATTCCCCTGTGCTTACTGCTGTTTCTTCATTATGCCGGTAATGGGCTGAAAACTCCTGTTTTGGGACTCTGCAGAGAAAGTGTTTGCAGACTGCTGAATCCACACACGGGTTTAACTCTGGAAGTTGAGTGCACACATTGACAACCGCTCTGTTAGATAGCTGCGTTTTGGATTTAGAAGCAGATATTTCCCTGTGCTTACTGCTGTTTCTTCCATATGCCGGTAATGGGCTGAAAACGCCTGTTTTGGGACTCTGCAGAGAAAGTGTTTGCAGACTGCTGAATCCACACACGGGTTTAACTCTGGAAGTTGAGTGCACACATTGACAACCGTTCTGTTAGATAGCTGCGTTTTGGATTTAGAAGCAGATATTTCCCTCTGCTTACTGCTGTTTCTTCCATATGCCGGTAATGGGCTGAAAACGGCTGTTTTGGGACTCTGCAGAGAAAGTGTTTGCACACTGCTGAATCCACACACGGGTTTAACTCTGGAAGTTGAGTGCACACTTTGACATCCGTTCTGTTAGATAGCTGCGTTTTGGATTTAGAAGCAGATATTTCCCTGTGCTTACTGCTGTTTCTTCCATATGCCGGTAATGGGCTGAAAACGCCTGTTTTGGGACTCTGCAGAGAAAGTCTCTGCAGACTGCTGAATCCACACACGGGTTTAACTCTGGAAGTTGAGTCCACACATTGACAACCGTTCTGTTAGATAGCTGCGTTTTGGATTTAGAAGCAGATATTTCCCTGTGCTTACTGCTGTTTCTTCCATATGCCAGTAATGGGCTGAAAACGCCTGTTTTGGGACTCTGCAGAGAAAGTCTCTGCAGACTGCTGAATCCACACACGGGTTTAACTCTGGAAGTTGAGTGCACACATTGACAACCGTTCTGTTAGATAGCTGCGTTTTGGATTTAGAAGCAGATATTTCCCTGTGCTTACTGCTGTTTCTTCCATATGCCGGTAATGGGCTGAAAACGCCTGTTTTGGGACTCTGCAGAGAAAGTCTCTGCAGACTGCTGAATCCACACACGGGTTTAACTCTGGAAGTTGAGTGCACACATTGACAACCGTTCTGTTAGATAGCTGCGTTTTGGATTTAGAAGCAGATATTTCCCTGTGCTTACTGCTGTTTCTTCCATATGCCGGTAATGGGCTGAAAACGCCTGTTTTGGGACTCTGCAGATAAAGTCTCTGCAGACTGCTGAATCCACACACGGGTTTACCTCTGGAAGTTGAGTGCACACATTGACAACCGTTCTGTTAGATAGCTGCGTTTTGGATTTAGAAGCAGATATTTCCCTGTGCTTACTGCTGTTTCTTCCATATGCCGGTAATGGGCTGAAAACGCCTGTTTTGGGACTCTGCAGAGAAAGTCTCTGCAGACTGCTGAATCCACACACGGGTTTAACTCTGGAAGTTGAGTGCACACATTGACAACCGTTCTGTTAGATAGCTGCGTTTTGGATTTAGAAGCAGATATTTCCCTGTGCTTACTGCTGTTTCTTCCATATGCCGGTAATGGGCTGAAAACGCCTGTTTTGGGACTCTGCAGAGAAAGTGTTTGCAGACTGCTGAATCCACACACGGGTTTAACTCTGGAAGTTGAGTGCACACATTGACAACCGTTCTGTTAGATAGCTGCGTTTTGGATTTAGAAGCAGATATTTCCCTGTGCTTACTGCTGTTTCTTCCATATGCCGGTAATGGGCTGAAAACGCCTGTTTTGGGACTCTGCAGAGAAAGTGTTTGCAGACTGCTGAATCCACACACGGGTTTAACTCTGGAAGTTGAGTGCACACATTGACAACCGTTCTGTTAGATAGCTGCGTTTTGGATTTAGAAGCAGATATTTCCCTGTGCTTACTGCTGTTTCTTCCATATGCCGGTAATGGACTGAAAACACCTGTTTTGGGACTCTGCAGAGAAAGTGTTTGCAGACTGCTGAATCCACACACGGGTTTACCTCTGGAAGTTGAGTGCACACATTGACAACCGTTCTGTTAGATAGCTGCGTTTTGGATTTAGAAGCAGATATTTCCCTGTGCTTACTGCTGTTTCTTCCATATGCCGGTAATGGGCTGAAAACGCCTGTTTTGGGACTCTGCAGAGAAAGTCTCTGCAGACTGCTGAATCCACACACGGGTTTAACTCTGGAAGTTGAGTGCACACATTGACAACCGTTCTGTTAGATAGCTGCGTTTTGGATTTAGAAGCAGATATTTCCCTGTGCTTACTGCTGTTTCTTCCATATGCCGGTAATGGACTGAAAACGCCTGTTTTGGGACTCTGCAGAGAAAGTGTTTGCAGATTGCTGAATCCACACACGGGTTTAACTCTGGAAGTTGAGTGCACACATTGACAACCGTTCTTTTAGATAGCTGCGTTTTGGATTTAGAAGCAGATATTTCCCTGTGCTTACTGCTGTTTCTTCCATATGCCGGTAATGGGCTGAAAACGCCTGTTTTGGGACTCTGGAGAGAAAGTGTTTGCAGACTGCTGAATCCACACACGGGTTTAACTCTGGAAGTTGAGTGCACACATTGACAACTGTTCTGTTAGATAGCTGCGTTTTGGATTTAGAAGCAGATATTTCCCTGTGCTTACTGCTGTTTCTTCCATATGCCGGTAATGGGCTGAAAACGCCTGTTTTGGGACTCTGCAGAGAAAGTGTGTGCAGACTGCTGAATCCACACACGGGTTTAACTCTGGAAGTTGAGTGCACACATTGACAACCGTTCTGTTAGATAGCTGCGTTTTGGATTTAGAAGCAGATATTTCCCTGTGCTTACTGCTGTTTCTTCCATATGCCGGTAATGGGCTGAAAACGCCTGTTTTGGGACTCTGCAGAGAAATTGTTTGCAGACTGCTGAATCCACACACGGGTTTAACCCTGGAAGTTGAGTGCACACTTTGACATCCGTTCTGTTAGATAGCTGCGTTTTGGATTTAGAAGCAGATATTTCCCTGTGCTTACTGCTGTTTCTTCCATATGCCGGTAATGGACTGAAAACGCCTGTTTTGGGACTCTGCAGCGAAAGTGTTTGCAGACTGCTGAATCCACACACGGGTTTAACTCTGGAAGTTGAGTGCACACATTGACAACCGTTCTGTTAGATAGCTGCGTTTTGGATTTAGAAGCAGATATTTCCCTGTGCTTACTACTGTTTCTTCCATATGCTGGTAATGGGCTGAAAACGCCTGTTTTGGGACTCTGCAGAGAAAGTCTCTGCAGACTGCTGAATCCACACACGGGTTTAACTCTGGAAGTTAAGTGCACACATTGACAACCGTTCTGTTAGATAGCTGCGTTTTGGATTTAGAAGCAGATATTTCCCTGTGCTTACTGCTGTTTCTTCCATATGCCGGTAATGGGCTGAAAACGCCTGTTTTGCGACTCTGCAGAGAAAGTGTTTGCAGACTGCTGAATCCACACACGGGTTTAACTCTGGAAGTTGAGTGCACACATTGACAACCGCTCTGTTAGATAGCTGCGTTTTGGATTTAGAAGCAGATATTTCCCTGTGCTTACTGCTGTTTCTTCCATATGCCGGTAATGGGCTGAAAACGCCTGTTTTGGGACTCTGCAGAGAAAGTGTTTGCAGACTGCTGAATCCACACACGGGTTTACCTCTGGAAGTTGAGTGCACACATTGACAACCGTTCTGTTAGATAGCTGCGTTTTGGATTTAGAAGCAGATATTTCCTTGTGCTTACTGCTGTTTCTTCCATATGCCGGTAATGGGCTGAAAACGCCTGTTTTGGGACTCTGCAGAGAAAGTCTCTGCAGACTGCTGAATCCACACTCGGGTTTAACTCTGGAAGTTGAGTGCACACATTGACAACCGTTCTGTTAGATAGCTGCGTTTTGGATTAAGAAGCAGATATTTCCCTGTGCTTACTGCTGTTTCTTCCATATGCGGGTAATGGGCTGAAAACGCCTGTTTTGGGACTCTGCAGAGAACGTGTATGCAGACTGCTGAATCCACACACGGGTTTAACTCTGGAAGTTGAGTGCACACATTGACAACCGTTCTGTTAGATAGCTGCGTTTTGGATTTAGAAGCAGATATTTCCCTGTGCTTACTGCTGTTTCTTCCATATGCCGGTAAAGGGCTGAAAACGCCTGTTTTGGGACTCTGCAGAGAAAGTGTTTGCAGACTGCTAAATCCACACACGGGTTTACCTCTGGAAGTTGAGTGCACACATTGACAACCGTTCTGTTAGATAGCTGCGTTTTGGATTTAGAAGCAGATATTTTCCTGTGCTTACTGCTGTTTCTTCCATATGCCGGTAATGGGCTGAAAACGCCTGTTTTGGGACTCTGCAGAGAAAGTCTCTGCAGACTGCTGAATCCACACACGGGTTTAACTTTGGAAGTTGAGTGCACACATTGACAACCGTTCTGTTAGATAGCTGCGTTTTGGATTTAGAAGCAGATATTTCCCTGTGCTTACTGCTGTTTCTTCCATATGCCGGTAATGGGCTGAAAACGCCTGTTTTGGGACTCTGCAGAGAATGTGTTTGCCGACAGCTGAATCCACACACGGGTTTAACTGTGGAAGTTGAGTGCACACATTGACAACCGTTCTGTTAGATAGCTGCGTTTTGGATTTAGAAGCAGATATTTCCCTGTGCTTACTGCTGTTTCTTCCATATGCCGGTAATGGGCTGAAAACGCCTGTTTTGGGACTCTGCAGAGAAAGTGTTTGCAGACTGCTGAATCCACACACGGGTTTAACTCTGGAAGTTGAGTGCACACTTTGACATCCGTTCTGTTAGATAGCTGCGTTTTGGATTTAGAAGCAGATATTTCCCTGTGCTTACTGCTGTTTCTTCCATATGCCGGTAATGGGCTGAAAACGCCTGTTTTGGGACTCTGCAGAGAAAGTCTCTGCAGACTGCTGAATCCACACACGGGTTTAACTCTGGAAGTTGAGTGCACACATTGACAACCGTTCTGTTAGATAGCTGCGTTTTGGATTTAGAAGCAGATATTTCCCTGTGCTTACTGCTGTTTCTTCCATATGCCGGTAATGGGCTGAAAACGCCTGTTTTGGGACTCTGCAGAGAATGTGTTTGCCGACTGCTGAATCCACACACGGGTTTAACTGTGGAAGTTGAGTGCATACATTGACAACCGTTCTTTTAGATAGCTGCGTTTTGGATTTAGAAGCAGATATTTCCCTGTGCTTACTGCTGTTTCTTCCATATGCCGGTAATGGGCTGAAAACGCCTGTTTTGGGACTCTGCAGAGAAAGTGTTTGCAGACTGCTGAATCCACACACGGGTTTAACTCTGGAAGTTGAGTGCACACATTGACATCCGTTCTGTTAGATAGCTGCGTTTTGGATTTAGAAGCAGATATTTCCCTGTGCTTACTGCTGTTTCTTCCATATGCCGGTAATGGGCTGAAAACGCCTGTTTTGGGACTCTGCAGAGAAAGTCTCTGCAGACTGCTGAATCCACACACGGGTTTAACTCTGGAAGTTGAGTGCACACATTGACAACCGTTCTGTTAGATAGCTGCGTTTTGGATTTAGAAGCAGATATTTCCCTGTGCTTACTGCTGTTTCTTCCATATGCCGGTAATGGGATGAAAACGCCTGTTTTGGGACTCTGCAGAGAAAGTGTTTGCAGACTGCTGAATCCACACACGGGTTTACCTCTGGAAGTTGTGTGCACACTTTGACATCCGTTCTGTTAGATAGCTGCGTTTTGGATTTAGAAGCAGATATTTCCCTGTGCTTACTGCTGTTTCTTCCATATGCCGGTAATGGGCTGAAAACGCCTGTTTTGGGACTCTGCAGAGAAAGTCTCTGCAGACTGCTGAATCCACACACGGGTTTAACTCTGGAAGTTGAGTGCACACATTGACAACCGTTCTGTTAGATAGCTGCGTTTTGGATTTAGAAGCAGATATTTCCCTGTGCTTACTGCTGTTTCTTCCATATGCCGGTAATGGGCTGAAAACGCCTGTTTTGGGACTCTGCAGAGAAAGTCTCTGCAGACTGCTGAATCCACACACGGGTTTAACTCTGGAAGTTGAGTGCACACATTGACAACCGTTCTGTTAGATAGCTGCGTTTTGGATTTAGAAGCAGATATTTCCCTGTGCTTACTGCTGTTTCTTCCATATGCCGGTAATGGGCTGAAAACGCCTGTTTTGGGACTCTGCAGAGAAAGTGTTTGCAGACTGCTGAATCCACACACGGGTTTACCTCTGGAAGTTGAGTGCACACTTTGACATCCGTTCTGTTAGATAGCTGCGTTTTGGATTTAGAAGAAGATATTTCCCTGTGCTTACTGCTGTTTCTTCCATATGCCGGTAATGGGCTGAAAACGCCTGTTTTGGGACTCTGCAGAGAAAGTCTCTGCAGACTGCTGAATCCACACACGGGTTTAACTCTGGAAGTTGAGTGCACACATTGACAACCGTTCTGTTAGATAGCTGCGTTTTGGATTTAGAAGCAGATATTTCCCTGTGCTTACTGCTGTTTCTTCCATATGCCGGTAATGGGCTGAAAACGCCAGTTTTGGGACTCTGCAGAGAAAGTCTCTGCAGACTGCTGAATCCACACACGGGTTTAACTCTGGAAGTTGAGTGCACACATTGACAACCGTTCTGTTAGATAGCTGCGTTTTGGATTTAGAAGCAGATATTTCCCTGTGCTTACTGCTGTTTCTTCCATATGCCGGTAATGGGCTGAAAACGCCTGTTTTGGGACTCTGCAGAGAAAGTGTTTGCAGACTGCTGAATCCACACACGGGTTTAACTCTGGAAGTTGAGTGCACACATTGACAACCGTTCTGTTAGATAGCTGCGTTTTGGATTTAGAAGCAGATATTTCCCTGTGCTTACTGCTGTTTCTTCCATATGCCGGTAATGGGCTGAAAACGCCTGTTTTGGGACTCTGCAGAGAAAGTGTTTGCAGACTGCTGAATCCACACACGGGTGTAACTCTGGAAGTTGAGTGCACACATTGACAACCGCTCTGTTAGATAGCTGCGTTTTGGATTTAGAAGCAGATATTTCCCTGTGCTTACTGCTGTTTCTTCCATATGCCGGTAATGGGCTGACAACGCCTGTTTTGGGACTCTGCAGAGAAAGTGTTTGCAGACTGCTGAATCCACACACGGGTTTAACTCTGGAAGTTGAGTGCACACTTTGACGTCCGTTCTGTTAGATAGCTGCGTTTTGGATTTAGAAGCAGATATTTCCCTGTGCTTACTGCTGTTTCTTCCATATGCCGGTAATGGGCTGAAAACGCCTGTTTTGGGACTCTGCAGAGAAAGTGTTTGCAGACTGCTGAATCCACACACGGGTTTAACTCTGGAAGTTGAGTGCACACATTGACAACCGTTCTGTTAGATAGCTGCGTTTTGGATTTAGAAGCAGATATTTCCCTGTGCTTACTGCTGATTCTTCCATATGCCGGTAATGGGCTGAAAACGCCTGTTTTGGGACTCTGCAGAGAACGTCTCTGCAGACTGCTGAATCCACACACAGGTTTAACTCTGGAAGTTGAGTGCACACATTGACAACCGTTCTGTTAGATAGCTGCGTTTTGGATTTAGAAGCAGATATTTCCCTGTGCTTACTGCTGTTTCTTCCATATGCCGGTAATGGGCTGAAAACGCCTGTTTTGGGACTCTGCAGAGAAAGTGTGTGCAGACTGCTGAATCCACACACGGGTTTAACTCTGGAAGTTGAGTGCACACTTTGACATCCGTTCTGTTAGATACCTGCGTTTTGGATTTAGAAGCAGATATTTCCCTGTGCTTACTGCTGTTTCTTCCATATGCCGGTAATGGGCTGAAAACGCCTGTTTTGGGACTCTGCAGAGAAAGTGTTTGCAGACTGCTGAATCCACACATGGGTTTAACTCTGGAAGTTGAGTGCACACATTGACAACCGTTCTGTTAGATAGCTGCGTTTTGGATTTAGAAGCAGATATTTCCCTGTGCTTACTGCTGTTTCTTCCATATGCCGGTAATGGGCTGAAAACGCCTGTTTTGGGACTCTGCAGAGAAAGTGTGTGCAGACTGCTGAATCCACACACGGGTTTAACTCTGGAAGTTGAGTGCACACATTGACAACCGTTCTGTTAGATAGCTGCGTTTTGGATTTAGAAGCAGATATTTCCCTGTGCTTACTGCTGTTTCTTCCATATGCCGGTAATGGGCTGAAAACGCCTGTTTTGGGACTCTGCAGAGAAAGTGTTTGCAGACTGCTGAATCCACACACGGGTTTAACTCTGGAAGTTGAGTGCACACATTGACAACCGCTCTGTTAGATAGCTGCGTTTTGGATTTAGAAGCAGATATTTCCCTGTGCTTACTGCTGTTTCTTCCATATGCCGGTAATGGGCTGAAAACGCCTGTTTTGGGACTCTGCAGAGAAAGTGTTTGCAGACTGCTGAATCCACACACGGGTTTACCTCTGGAAGTTGAGTGCACACATTGACAACCGTTCTGTTAGATAGCTGCGTTTTGGATTTAGAAGCAGATATTTCCCTGTGCTTACTGCTGTTTCTTCCATATGCCGGTAATGGGCTGAAAACGCCTGTTTTGGGACTCTGCAGAGAAAGTGTTTGCAGACTGCTGAATCCACACACGGGTTTAACTCTGGAAGTTGAGTGCACACATTGACAACCCCTCTCTTAGATAGCTGCGTTTTGGATTTAGAAGCAGATATTTCCCTGTGCTTACTGCTGTTTCTTCCATATGCCGGTAATGGGCTGAAAACGCCTGTTTTGGGACTCTGCAGAGAAAGTGTTTGCAGACTGCTGAATCCACACACGGGTTTACCTCTGGAAGTTGAGTGCACACATTGACAACCGTTCTGTTAGATAGCTGCGTTTTGGATTTAGAAGCAGATATTTCCCTGTGCTTACTGCTGTTTCTTCCATATGCCGGTAATGGGCTGAAAACGCCTGTTTTGGGACTCTGCAGAGAAAGTCTCTGCAGACTGCTGAATCCACACTCGGGTTTAACTCTGGAAGTTGAGTGCACACATTGACAACCGTTCTGCTAGATAGCTGCGTTTTGGATTTAGAAGAAGATATTTCCCTGTGCTTACTGCTGTTTCTTCCATATGCGGGTAATGGGCTGAAAACGCCTGTTTTGGGACTCTGCAGAGAACGTGTATGCAGACTGCTGAATCCACACACGGGTTTAACTCTGGAAGTTGAGTGCACACATTGACAACCGTTCTGTTAGATAGCTGCGTTTTGGATTTAGAAGCAGATATTTCCCTGTGCTTACTGCTGTTTCTTCCATATGCCGGTAAAGGGCTGAAAACGCCTGTTTTGGGACTCTGCAGAGAAAGTGTTTGCAGACTGCTAAATCCACACACGGGTTTACCTCTGGAAGTTGAGTGCACACATTGACAACCGTTCTGTTAGATAGCTGCGTTTTGGATTTAGAAGCAGATATTTCCCTGTGCTTACTGCTGTTTCTTCCATATGCCGGTAATGGGCTGAAAACGCCTGTTTTGGGACTCTGCAGAGAAAGTCTCTGCAGACTGCTGAATCCACACACGGGTTTAACTTTGGAAGTTGAGTGCACACATTGACAACCGTTCTGTTAGATAGCTGCGTTTTGGATTTAGAAGCAGATATTTCCCTGTGCTTACTGCTGTTTCTTCCATATGCCGGTAATGGGCTGAAAACGCCTGTTTTGGGACTCTGCAGAGAAAGTCTCTGCAGACTGCTTAATCCACACACAGGTTTAACTCTGGAAGTTGAGTGCACACATTGACAACCGTTCTGTTAGATAGCTGCGTTTTGGATTTAGAAGCAGATATTTCCCTGTGCTTACTGCTGTTTCTTCCATATGCCGGTAATGGGCTGAAAACGCCTGTTTTGGGACTCTGCAGAGAAAGTCTCTGCAGACTGCTGAATCCACACACGGGTTTAACTCTGGAAGTTGAGTGCACACATTGACAACCGTTCTGTTAGATAGCTGCGTTTTGGATTTAGAAGCAGATATTTCCCTGTGCTTACTGCTGTTTCTTCCATATGCCGGTAATGGGCTGAAAACGCCTGTTTTGGGACTCTGCAGAGAAAGTGTTTGCAGACTGCTGAATCCACACACGGGTTTAACTCTGGAAGTTGAGTGCACACATTGACAACCGCTCTGTTAGATAGCTGCGTTTTGGATTTAGAAGCAGATATTTCCCTGTGCTTACTGCTGTTTCTTCCATATGCCGGTAATGGGCTGACAACGCCTGTTTTGGGACTCTGCAGAGAAAGTGTTTGCAGACTGCTGAATCCACACACGGGTTTAACTCTGGAAGTTGAGTGCACACATTGACAACCGTTCTGTTAGATAGCTGCGTTTTGGATTTAGAAGCAGATATTTCCCTGTGCTTACTGCTGTTTCTTCCATATGCCGGTAATGGGCTGAAAACGCCTGTTTTGGGACTCTGCAGAGAATGTGTTTGCAGACTGCTGAATCCACACACGGGTTTAACTCTGGAAGTTGAGTGCACACTTTGACATCCGTTCTGTTAGATAGCTGCGTTTTGGATTTAGAAGCAGATACTTCCCTGTGCTTACTGCTGTTTCTTCCATATGCCGGTAATGGGCTGAAAACGCCTGTTTTGGGACTCTGCAGAGAAAGTGTGTGCAGACTGCTGAATCCACACACGGGTTTAACTCTGGAAGTTGAGTGCACACATTGACAACCGTTCTGTTAGATAGCTGCGTTTTGGATTTAGAAGCAGATATTTCCCTGTGCTTACTGCTGTTTCTTCCATATGCCGGTAATGGGCTGAAAACGCCTGTTTTGGGACTCTGCAGAGAAAGTGTTTGCAGACTGCTGAATCCACACACGGGTTTAACTCTGGAAGTTGAGTGCACACATTGACAACCGCTCTGTTAGATAGCTGCGTTTTGGATTTAGAAGCAGATATTTCCCTGTGCTTACTGCTGTTTCTTCCATATGCCGGTAATGGGCTGAAAACGCCTGTTTTGGGACTCTGCAGAGAAAGTGTTTGCAGACTGCTGAATCCACACACGGGTTTACCTCTGGAAGTTGAGTGCACACATTGACAACCGTTCTGTTAGATAGCTGCGTTTTGGATTTAGAAGCAGATATTTCCCTGTGCTTACTGCTGTTTCTTCCATATGCCGGTAATGGGCTGAAAACGCCTGTTTTGGGACTCTGCAGAGAAAGTGTTTGCAGACTGCTGAATCCACACACGGGTTTAACTCTGGAAGTTGAGTGCACACATTGACAACCGCTGTGTTAGATAGCTGCGTTTTGGATTTAGAAGCAGATATTTCCCTGTGCTTACTGCTGTTTCTTCCATATGCCGGTAATGGGCTGAAAACGCCTGTTTTGGGACTCTGCAGAGAAAGTGTTTGCAGACTGCTGAATCCACACACGGGTTTACCTCTGGAAGTTGAGTGCACACATTGACAACCGTTCTGTTAGATAGCTGCGTTTTGGATTTAGAAGCAGATATTTCCCTGTGCTTACTGCTGTTTCTTCCATATGCCGGTAATGGGCTGAAAACGCCTGTTTTTGGGACTCTGCAGAGAAAGTCTCTGCAGACTGCTGAATCCACACTCGGGTTTAACTCTGGAAGTTGAGTGCACACATTGACAACCGTTCTGTTAGATAGCTGCGTTTTGGATTTAGAAGAAGATATTTCCCTGTGCTTACTGCTGTTTTCTTCCATATGCGGGTAATGGGCTGAAAACGCCTGTTTTGGGACTCTGCAGAGAACGTGTATGCAGACTGCTGAATCCACACACGGGTTTAACTCTGGAAGTTGAGTGCACACATTGACAACCGTTCTGTTAGATAGCTGCGTTTTGGATTTAGAAGCAGATATTTCCCTGTGCTTACTGCTGTTTCTTCCATATGCCGGTAAAGGGCTGAAAACGCCTGTTTTGGGACTCTGCAGAGAAAGTGTTTGCAGACTGCTAAATCCACACACGGGTTTACCTCTGGAAGTTGAGTGCACACATTGACAACCGTTCTGTTAGATAGCTGCGTTTTGGATTTAGAAGCAGATATTTCCCTGTGCTTACTGCTGTTTCTTCCATATGCCGGTAATGGGCTGAAAACGCCTGTTTTGGGACTCTGCAGAGAAAGTCTCTGCAGACTGCTGAATCCACACACGGGTTTAACTTTGGAAGTTGAGTGCACACATTGACAACCGTTCTGTTAGATAGCTGCGTTTTGGATTTAGAAGCAGATATTTCCCCTGTGCTTACTGCTGTTTCTTCCATATGCCGGTAATGGGCTGAAAACGCCTGTTTTGGGACTCTGCAGAGAAAGTCTCTGCAGACTGCTGAATCCACACACAGGTTTAACTCTGGAAGTTGAGTGCACACATTGACAACCGTTCTGTTAGATAGCTGCGTTTTGGATTTAGAAGCAGATATTTCCCTGTGCTTACTGCTGTTTCTTCCATATGCCGGTAATGGGCTGAAAACGCCTGTTTTGGGACTCTGCAGAGAAAGTCTCTGCAGACTGCTGAATCCACACACGGGTTTAACTCTGGAAGTTGAGTGCACACATTGACAACCGTTCTGTTAGATAGCTGCGTTTTGGATTTAGAAGCAGATATTTCCCTGTGCTTACTGCTATTTCTTCCATATGCCGGTAATGGGCTGAAAACGCCTGTTTTGGGACTCTGCAGAGAAAGTGTTTGCAGACTGCTGAATCCACACACGGGTTTAACTCTGGAAGTTGAGTGCACACATTGACAACCGCTCTGTTAGATAGCTGCGTTTTGGATTTAGAAGCAGATATTTCCCTGTGCTTACTGCTGTTTCTTCCATATGCCGGTAATGGGCTGACAACGCCTGTTTTGGGACTCTGCAGAGAAAGTGTTTGCAGACTGCTGAATCCACACACGGGTTTAACTCTGGAAGTTGAGTGCACACATTGACAACCGTTCTGTTAGATAGCTGCGTTTTGGATTTAGAAGCAGATATTTCCCTGTGCTTACTGCTGTTTCTTCCATATGCCGGTAATGGGCTGAAAACGCCTGTTTTGGGACTCTGCAGAGAATGTGTTTGCAGACTGCTGAATCCACACACCGGGTTTAACTCTGGAAGTTGAGTGCACACTTTGACATCCGTTCTGTTAGATAGCTGCGTTTTGGATTTAGAAGCAGATATTTCCCTGTGCTTACTGCTGTTTCTTCCATATGCCGGTAATGGGCTGAAAACGCCTGTTTTGGGACTCTGCAGAGAAAGTGTTTGCAGACTGCTGAATCCGCACACGGGTTTTAACTCTGGAAGTTGAGTGCACACATTGACAACCGTTCTGTTAGATAGCTGTGTTTTGGATTTAGAAGCAGATATTTCCCTGTGCTTACTGCTGTTTCTTCCATATGCCGGTAATGGGCTGAAAACGCCTGTTTTGGGACTCTGCAGAGAAAGTCTCTGCAGACTGCTGAATCCACACACGGGTTTAACTCTGGAAGTTGAGTGCACACATTGACAACCGTTCTGTTAGATAGCTGCGTTTTGGATTTAGAAGCAGATATTTCCCTGTGCTTACTGCTGTTTCTTCCATATGCCGGTAATGGGCTGAAAACGCCTGTTTTGGGACTCTGCAGAGAAAGTCTCTGCAGACTGCTGAATCCACACACGGATTTAACTCTGGAAGTTGAGTGCACACATTGACAACCGTTCTGTTAGATAGCTGCGTTTTGGATTTAGAAGCAGATATTTCCCTGTGCTTACTGCTGTTTCTTCCATATGCCGGTAATGGGCTGAAAACGCCTGTTTTGGGGACTCTGCAGAGAAAGTGTGTGCAGACTGCTGAATCCACACACGGGTTTAACTCTGGAAGTTGAGTGCACACTTTGACATCCGTTCTGTTAGATACCACCGTTTTGGATTTAGAAGCAGATATTTCCCTGTGCTTACTGCTGTTTCTTCCATATGCCGGTAATGGGCTGAAAACGCCTGTTTTGGGACTCTGCAGAGAAAGTGTTTGCAGACTGCTGAATCCACACATGGGTTTAACTCTGGAAGTTGAGTGCACACATTGACAACCGTTCTGTTAGATAGCTGCGTTTTGGATTTAGAAGCAGATATTTCCCTGTGCTTACTGCTGTTTCTTCCATATGCCGGTAATGGGCTGAAAACGCCTGTTTTGGGACTCTGCAGAGAAAGTGTTTGCAGACTGCTGAATCCACACACGGGTTTAACTCTGGAAGTTGAGTGCACACATTGACAACCGTTCTGTTAGATAGCTGCGTTTTGGATTTAGAAGCAGATATTTCCCTGTGCTTACTGCTGTTTCTTCCATATGCCGGTAATGGGCTGAAAACGCCTGTTTTGGGACTCTGCAGAGAAAGTCTCTGCAGACTGCTGAATCCACACACCGGGTTTAACTCTGGAAGTTGAGTGCACACATTGACAACCGTTCTGTTAGATAGCTGCGTTTTGGATTTAGAAGCAGATATTTCCCTGTGCTTACTGCTGTTTCTTCCATATGCTGGTAATGGGCTGAAAACGCCTGTTTTGGGACTCTGCAGAGAAAGTGTTTGCAGACTGCTGAATCCACACACGGGTTTAACTCTGGAAGTTGAGTGCACACATTGACAACCGTTCTGTTAGATAGCTGCGTTTTGGATTTAGAAGCAGATATTTCCCTGTGCTTACTGCTGTTTCTTCCATATGCCGGTAATGGGCTGAAAACGCCTGTTTTGGGACTCTGCAGAGAAAGTGTTTGCAGACTGCTGAATCCACACACGGGTTTAACTCTGGAAGTTGAGTGCACACATTGACAACCGTTCTGTTAGATAGCTGCGTTTTGGATTTAGAAGCAGATATTTCCCTGTGCTTACTGCTGTTTCTTCCATATGCCGGTAATGGGCTGAAAACGCCTGTTTTGGGACTCTGCAGAGAAAGTGTTTGCAGACTGCTGAATCCACACACGGGTTTACCTCTGGAAGTTGAGTGCACACATTGACAACCGTTCTGTTAGATAGCTGCGTTTTGGATTTAGAAGCAGATATTTCCCTGTGCTTACTGCTGTTTCTTCCATATGCCGGTAATGGGCTGAAAACGCCTGTTTTGGGACTCTGCAGAGAAAGTGTTTGCAGACTGCTGAATCCACACACGGGTTTAACTCTGGAAGTTGAGTGCACACATTGACAACCGCTCTGTTAGATAGCTGCGTTTTGGATTTAGAAGCAGATATTTCCCTGTGCTTACTGCTGTTTCTTCCATATGCCGGTAATGGGCTCAAAACGCCTGTTTTGGGACTCTGCAGAGAAAGTGTTTGCAGACTGCTGAATCCACACACGGGTTTACCTCTGGAAGTTGAGTGCACACATTGACAACCGTTCTGTTAGATAGCTGCGTTTTGGATTTAGAAGCAGATATTTCCCTGTGCTTACTGCTGTTTCTTCCATATGCCGGTAATGGGCTGAAAACGCCTGTTTTGGGACTCTGCAGAGAAAGTCTCTGCAGACTGCTGAATCCACACTCGGGTTTACCTCTGGAAGTTGAGTGCACACATTGACAACCGTTCTGTTAGATAGCTGCGTTTTGGATTTAGAAGCAGATATTTCCCTGTGCTTACTGCTGTTTCTTCCATATGCGGGTAATGGGCTGAAAACGCCTGTTTTGGGACTCTGCAGAGAACGTGTATGCAGACTGCTGAATCCACACACGGGTTTAACTCTGGAAGTTGAGTGCACACATTGACAACCATTCTGTTAGATAGCTGCGTTTTGGATTTAGAAGCAGATATTTCCCTGTGCTTACTGCTGTTTCTTCCATATGCCGGTAAAGGGCTGAAAACGCCTGTTTTGGGACTCTGCAGAGAAAGTGTTTGCAGACTGCTGAATCCACACACGGGTTTAACTCTGGAAGTTGAGTGCACACATTGACAACCGATCTGTTAGATAGCTGCGTTTTGGATTTAGAAGCAGATATTTCCCTGTGCTTACTGCTGTTTCTTCCATATGCTGGTAATGGGCTGAAAACGCCTGTTTTGGGACTCTGCAGAGAAAGTCTCTGCAGACT
>NW_026989009.1:0-137830 GCF_030222135.1 Aotus nancymaae
TTCCCTCTGCTTACTGCTGTTTCTTCCATATGCCGGTAATGGGCTGAAAACGCCTGTTTTGGGATTCTGCAGAGAAAGTGTTTGCAGACTGCTGAATCCACACACGGGTTTAACTCTGGAAGTTGAGTGCACACATTGACAACCGTTCTGTTAGATTCCTGCCTTTTGGATTTAGAAGCAGATATTTCCCTGTGCTGACTGCTCTTTCTTCCATATGCCGGTAATAGGCTGAAAACGCCTGTTTTGGGACTCTGCAGAGAAAGTGTTTGCAGACTGCTGAATCCACACACGGGTTTAACTCTGGAAGTTGAGTGCCCACATTGACAACCGTCCTGTTAGATAGCTGCGTTGTGGATTTAGAAGCAGATATTTCCCTGTGCTGACTGCTGTTTCTTCCATATGCCGGTAATGTGCTGAAAACGCCTGTTTTGGGACTCTGCAGAGAAAGTGTTTGCAGACTGCTGAATTCACACACGGGTTTAACTCTGGAAGTTGAGTGCACACATTGACAACCGTTCTGTTAGATTCCTGCCTTTTGGATTTAGAAGCAGATATTTCCCTGTGCTGACTGCTGTTTCTTCCATATGCCGGTAATGGGCTTAAAACGCCTGTTTGGGACTCTGCAGAGAAAGTGTTTGCAGACTGCTGAATCCACACACAGGTTTAACTCTGGAAGTTGAATGCACACATTGACAACCGTTCTGTTAGATAGCTGCGTTTTGGAATTAGAAGCAGATATTTCCCTCTGCTTACTGCTGTTTCTTCCATATGCCGGTAATGGGCTGAAAACGCCTGTTTTGGGATTCTGCAGAGAAAGTGTTTGCAGACTTCTGAATCCACACACGGGTTTAACTCTGGAAGTTGAGTGCACACATTGACAACCGTCCTGTTAGATAGCTGCGTTGTGGATTTAGAAGCAGATATTTCCCTGTGCTGACTGCAGTTTCTTCCATATGCCGGTAATGGGCTGAAAACGCCTGTTTTGGGACTCTGCAGAGAAAGTGTTTGCAGACTGCTGAATCCACACACGGGTTTAACTCTGGAAGTTGAGTGCACACATTGACAACCGTTCTGTTAGATTCCTGCCTTTTGGATTTAGAGGCAAATATTTCCCTGTGCTGACTGCTCTTTCTTCCATATGCCGGTAATGGGCTGAAAACGCCTGTTTTGGGACTCTGCAGAGAAAGTGTTTGCAGACTGCTGAATCCACACACGGGTTTAACTCTGGAAGTTGAGTGCCCACATTGACAACCATCCTGTTAGATAGCTGCGTTGTGGATTTAGAAGCAGATATTTCCCTGTGCTGACTGCTGTTTCTTCCATATGCCGGCAATGGGCTGAAAACACCTGTTTTGGGACTCTGCAGAGAAAGTGTTTGCAGACTACTGAATCCACACACGGGTTTAACTCTGGAAGTTGAATGCACACATTGACAACCGTTCTGTTAGATACCTGCGTTTTGGATTTAGAAGCAGATATTTCCCTCTGCTTACTGCTGTTTCTTCCATATGCCGGTAATGGGCTGAAAACGCCTGTTTTGGGACTCTGCAGAGAAAGTGTTTGCAGACTGCTGAATCCACACACGTGTTTAACTCTGGAAGATGAGTGCACACATTGACAACCGTTCTCTTAGATAGCTGCGTTTTGGATTTAGAAGCAGATATTTCCCTGTGCTGACTGCTGTTTCTTCCATATGCCAGCAATGGGCTGAAAACGCCTGTTTTGGGACTCTGCAGAGAAAGTGTTTGCAGACTGCTGAATCCACACACGGGTTTAACTCTGGAAGTTGAGTGCACACATTGACAACCGTTCTGTTAGATTCCTGCCTTTTGGATTTAGAAGCAGATATTTCCCTGTGCTGACTGCTCTTTCTTCCATATGCCGGTAATGGGCTGAAAACGCCTGTTTTGGGACTCTGCAGAGAAAGTGTTTGCAGACTGCTGAATCCACACACGGGTTTAACTCTGGAAGTCGAGTGCACACATTGACAACCGTCCTGTTAGATAGCTGCGTTGTGGATTTAGAAGCAGATATTTCCCTGTGCTGACTGCTGTTTCTTCCATATGCCGGCATTGGGCTGAAAACGCCTGTTTTGGGACTCTGCAGAGAAAGTGATTGCAGACTGCTGAATCCACACACAGGTTTAACTCTGGAAGTTGAATGCACACGTTGACAACCGTTCTGTTAGATAGCTGCGTTTTGGATTTAGAAGCAGATATTTCCCTCTGCTTACTGCTGTTTCTTCCATATGCCGGTAATGGGCTGAAAACGCCTGTTTTGGGACTCTGCAGAGAAAGTGTTTGCAGACTGCTGAATCCACACACGTGGTTAACTCTGGAAGATGAGTGCACACATTGACAACCGTTCTCTTAGATAGCTGCGCTTTGGATTTAGAAGCAGATATTTCCCTGTGCTGAATGCTGTTTCTTCCATATGCCGGTAATGGGCTGAAAACGCCTTTTTTGGGACTCTGCAGAGAAAGTGTTTGCAGACTGCTGAATCCACACACGGGTTTAACTCTGGAAGTTGAGTGCACACATTGACAACCGTTCTGTTAGATAGCTGCGTTGTGGATTTAGAAGCAGATATTTCCCTGTGCTGACTGCTGTTTCTTCCATATGCCGGTAATGGGCTGAAAACGCCTGTTTTGGGACTCTGCAGAGAAAGTGTTTGCAGACTGCTGAATCCACACACAGGTTTAACTCTGGAAGTTGAGTGCACACAATGACAACCGTTCTGTTAGATAGCTGCGTTTTGGATTTAGAAGCAGATATTTCCCTCTGCTTACTGCTGTTTCTTCCATATGCCGGTAATGGGCTGAAAACGCCTGTTTTGGGATTCTGCAGAGAAAGTGTTTGCAGACTGCTGAATCCACACACGGGTTTAACTCTGGAAGTTGAGTGCACACATTGACAACCGTTCTGTTAGATTCCAGCCTTTTGGATTTAGAAGCAGATATTTCCCTGTGCTGACTGCTCTTTCTTCCATATGCCGGTAATGGGCTGAAAACGCCTGTTTTGGGACTCTGCAGAGAAAGTGTTTGCAGACTGCTGAATCCACACACGGGTTTAACTCTGGAAGTTGAGTGCCCACATTGACATCCGTCCTTTTAGATAGCTGCGTTGTGGATTTAGAAGCAGATATTTCCCTGTGCTTACTGCTGTTTCTTCCATATGCCGGCAATGGGCTGAAAACGCCTGTTTTGGGACTCTGCAGAGAAAGTCTTTGCAGACTGCTGAATCCACACACAGGTTTAACTCTGGAAGCTGAATGCACACATTGACATCCGTTCTGTTAGATAGCTGCGTTTTGGATTTAGAAGCAGATATTTCCCTCTGCTTACTGCTGTTTCTTCCATATGCCGGTAATGGGCTGAAAACGCCTGTTTTGGGACTCTGCAGAGAAAGTGTTTGCAGACTGCTGAATCCACACACGTGGTTAACTCTGGAAGATGAGTGCACACATTGTCAACCGTTCTCTTAGATAGCTGCGTTGTGGATTTAGAAGCAGATATTTCCCTGTGCTGACTGCAGTTTCTTCCATATGCCGGTAATGGGCTGAAAACGCCTGTTTTGGGACTCTGCAGAGAAAGTGTTTGCAGACTGCTGAATCCACACACGGGTTTAACTCTGGAAGTTGAGTGCACACATTGACAACCGTTCTGTTAGATTCCTGCCTTTTGGATTTAGAGGCAAATATTTCCCTGTGCTGACTGCTCTTTCTTCCATATGCCGGTAATGGGCTGAAAACGCCTGTTTTGGGACTCTGCAGAGAAAGTGTTTGCAGACTGCTGAATCCACACACAGGTTTAACTCTGGAAGCTGAATGCACACATTGACATCCGTTCTGTTAGATAGCTGCGTTTTGGATTTAGAAGCAGATATTTCCCTCTGCTTACTGCTGTTTCTTCCATATGCCGGTAATGGGCTGAAAACGCCTGTTTTGGGACTCTGCAGAGAAAGTGTTTGCAGACTGCTGAATCCACACACGTGGTTAACTCTGGAAGATGAGTGCACACATTGTCAACCGTTCTCTTAGATAGCTGCGTTTTGGATTTAGAAGCAGATATTTCCCTGTGCTGACTGCTGTTTCTTCCATATGCCGGTAATGGGCTGAAAACGCCTGTTTTGGGACTCTGCAGAGAAAGTGTTTGCAGACTGCTGAATCCACACACGGGTTTAACTCTGGAAGTTGAGTGCACACATTGACAACCGTCCTGTTAGATAGCTGCGTTGTGGATTTAGAAGCAGATATTTCCCTGTGCTGACTGCTCTTTCTTCCATATGCCGGTAATGGGCTGAAAACGCCTGTTTTGGGACTCTGCAGAGAAAGTGTTTGCACACTGCTGAATTCACACACGGGTTTAACTCTGGAAGTTGAGTGCACACATTGACAACCGTTCTGTTAGATTCCTGCCTTTTGGATTTAGAAGCAGATATTTCCCTGTGCTGACTGCTGTTTCTTCCATATGCCGGTAATGGGCTGAAAACGCCTGTTTTGGGACTCTGCAGAGAAAGTGTTTGCAGAATGCTGAATCCACACACGGGTTTAACTCTGGAAGTTGAATGCACACATTGACAACCGTTCTGTTAGATAGCTGCGTTTTGGATTTAGAAGCAGATATTTCCCTCTGCTTACTGCTGTTTCTTCCATATGCCGGTAATGGGCTGAAAACGCCTGTTTTGGGATTCTGCAGAGAAAGTGTTTGCAGACTGCTGAATCCACACACGGGTTTAACTCTGGAAGTTGAGTGCACACATTGACAACCGTTCTGTTAGATTCCTGCCTTTTGGATTTAGAAGCAGATATTTCCCTGTGCTGACTGCTCTTTCTTCCATATGCCGGTAATAGGCTGAAAACGCCTGTTTTGGGACTCTGCAGAGAAAGTGTTTGCAGACTGCTGAATCCACACACGGGTTTAACTCTGGAAGTTGAGTGCCCACATTGACAACCGTCCTGTTAGATAGCTGCGTTGTGGATTTAGAAGCAGATATTTCCCTGTGCTGACTGCTGTTTCTTCCATATGCCGGTAATGTGCTGAAAACGCCTGTTTTGGGACTCTGCAGAGAAAGTGTTTGCAGACTGCTGAATTCACACACGGGTTTAACTCTGGAAGTTGAGTGCACACATTGACAACCGTTCTGTTAGATTCCTGCCTTTTGGATTTAGAAGCAGATATTTCCCTGTGCTGACTGCTGTTTCTTCCATATGCCGGTAATGGGCTTAAAACGCCTGTTTGGGACTCTGCAGAGAAAGTGTTTGCAGACTGCTGAATCCACACACAGGTTTAACTCTGGAAGTTGAATGCACACATTGACAACCGTTCTGTTAGATAGCTGCGTTTTGGAATTAGAAGCAGATATTTCCCTCTGCTTACTGCTGTTTCTTCCATATGCCGGTAATGGGCTGAAAACGCCTGTTTTGGGATTCTGCAGAGAAAGTGTTTGCAGACTTCTGAATCCACACACGGGTTTAACTCTGGAAGTTGAGTGCACACATTGACAACCGTCCTGTTAGATAGCTGCGTTGTGGATTTAGAAGCAGATATTTCCCTGTGCTGACTGCAGTTTCTTCCATATGCCGGTAATGGGCTGAAAACGCCTGTTTTGGGACTCTGCAGAGAAAGTGTTTGCAGACTGCTGAATCCACACACGGGTTTAACTCTGGAAGTTGAGTGCACACATTGACAACCGTTCTGTTAGATTCCTGCCTTTTGGATTTAGAGGCAAATATTTCCCTGTGCTGACTGCTCTTTCTTCCATATGCCGGTAATGGGCTGAAAACGCCTGTTTTGGGACTCTGCAGAGAAAGTGTTTGCAGACTGCTGAATCCACACACGGGTTTAACTCTGGAAGTTGAGTGCCCACATTGACAACCATCCTGTTAGATAGCTGCGTTGTGGATTTAGAAGCAGATATTTCCCTGTGCTGACTGCTGTTTCTTCCATATGCCGGCAATGGGCTGAAAACACCTGTTTTGGGACTCTGCAGAGAAAGTGTTTGCAGACTACTGAATCCACACACGGGTTTAACTCTGGAAGTTGAATGCACACATTGACAACCGTTCTGTTAGATACCTGCGTTTTGGATTTAGAAGCAGATATTTCCCTCTGCTTACTGCTGTTTCTTCCATATGCCGGTAATGGGCTGAAAACGCCTGTTTTGGGACTCTGCAGAGAAAGTGTTTGCAGACTGCTGAATCCACACACGTGTTTAACTCTGGAAGATGAGTGCACACATTGACAACCGTTCTCTTAGATAGCTGCGTTTTGGATTTAGAAGCAGATATTTCCCTGTGCTGACTGCTGTTTCTTCCATATGCCAGCAATGGGCTGAAAACGCCTGTTTTGGGACTCTGCAGAGAAAGTGTTTGCAGACTGCTGAATCCACACACGGGTTTAACTCTGGAAGTTGAGTGCACACATTGACAACCGTTCTGTTAGATTCCTGCCTTTTGGATTTAGAAGCAGATATTTCCCTGTGCTGACTGCTCTTTCTTCCATATGCCGGTAATGGGCTGAAAACGCCTGTTTTGGGACTCTGCAGAGAAAGTGTTTGCAGACTGCTGAATCCACACACGGGTTTAACTCTGGAAGTCGAGTGCACACATTGACAACCGTCCTGTTAGATAGCTGCGTTGTGGATTTAGAAGCAGATATTTCCCTGTGCTGACTGCTGTTTCTTCCATATGCCGGCATTGGGCTGAAAACGCCTGTTTTGGGACTCTGCAGAGAAAGTGTTTGCAGACTGCTGAATCCACACACAGGTTTAACTCTGGAAGTTGAATGCACACATTGACAACCGTTCTGTTAGATAGCTGCGTTTTGGATTTAGAAGCAGATATTTCCCTCTGCTTACTGCTGTTTCTTCCATATGCCGGTAATGGGCTGAAAACGCCTGTTTTGGGACTCTGCAGAGAAAGTGTTTGCAGACTGCTGAATCCACACACGTGGTTAACTCTGGAAGATGAGTGCACACATTGACAACCGTTCTCTTAGATAGCTGCGCTTTGGATTTAGAAGCAGATATTTCCCTGTGCTGAATGCTGTTTCTTCCATATGCCGGTAATGGGCTGAAAACGCCTTTTTTGGGACTCTGCAGAGAAAGTGTTTGCAGACTGCTGAATCCACACACGGGTTTAACTCTGGAAGTTGAGTGCACACATTGACAACCGTTCTGTTAGATAGCTGCGTTGTGGATTTAGAAGCAGATATTTCCCTGTGCTGACTGCTGTTTCTTCCATATGCCGGTAATGGGCTGAAAACGCCTGTTTTGGGACTCTGCAGAGAAAGTGTTTGCAGACTGCTGAATCCACACACAGGTTTAACTCTGGAAGTTGAGTGCACACAATGACAACCGTTCTGTTAGATAGCTGCGTTTTGGATTTAGAAGCAGATATTTCCCTCTGCTTACTGCTGTTTCTTCCATATGCCGGTAATGGGCTGAAAACGCCTGTTTTGGGATTCTGCAGAGAAAGTGTTTGCAGACTGCTGAATCCACACACGGGTTTAACTCTGGAAGTTGAGTGCACACATTGACAACCGTTCTGTTAGATTCCAGCCTTTTGGATTTAGAAGCAGATATTTCCCTGTGCTGACTGCTCTTTCTTCCATATGCCGGTAATGGGCTGAAAACGCCTGTTTTGGGACTCTGCAGAGAAAGTGTTTGCAGACTGCTGAATCCACACACGGGTTTAACTCTGGAAGTTGAGTGCCCACATTGACATCCGTCCTTTTAGATAGCTGCGTTGTGGATTTAGAAGCAGATATTTCCCTGTGCTTACTGCTGTTTCTTCCATATGCCGGCAATGGGCTGAAAACGCCTGTTTTGGGACTCTGCAGAGAAAGTCTTTGCAGACTGCTGAATCCACACACAGGTTTAACTCTGGAAGCTGAATGCACACATTGACATCCGTTCTGTTAGATAGCTGCGTTTTGGATTTAGAAGCAGATATTTCCCTCTGCTTACTGCTGTTTCTTCCATATGCCGGTAATGGGCTGAAAACGCCTGTTTTGGGACTCTGCAGAGAAAGTGTTTGCAGACTGATGAATCCACACACGTGGTTAACTCTGGAAGATGAGTGCACACATTGTCAACCGTTCTCTTAGATAGCTGCGTTGTGGATTTAGAAGCAGATATTTCCCTGTGCTGACTGCAGTTTCTTCCATATGCCGGTAATGGGCTGAAAACGCCTGTTTTGGGACTCTGCAGAGAAAGTGTTTGCAGACTGCTGAATCCACACACGGGTTTAACTCTGGAAGTTGAGTGCACACATTGACAACCGTTCTGTTAGATTCCTGCCTTTTGGATTTAGAGGCAAATATTTCCCTGTGCTGACTGCTCTTTCTTCCATATGCCGGTAATGG
Source organism: Aotus nancymaae (assembly GCF_030222135.1). Classification (NCBI taxonomy): domain Eukaryota; kingdom Metazoa; phylum Chordata; class Mammalia; order Primates; family Aotidae; genus Aotus; species Aotus nancymaae. The sequence continues at coordinate 8,366 of NW_026989009.1, forward strand.
GCTGAAAACGCCTGTTTTGGGACTCTGCAGAGAAAGTGTTTGCAGACTGCTGAATCCACACACGGGTTTAACTCTGGAAGTTGAGTGCCCACATTGACAACCATCCTGTTAGATAGCTGCGTTGTGGATTTAGAAGCAGATATTTCCCTGTGCTGACTGCTGTTTCTTCCATATGCCGGCAATGGGCTGAAAACACCTGTTTTGGGACTCTGCAGAGAAAGTGTTTGCAGACTACTGAATCCACACACGGGTTTAACTCTGGAAGTTGAATGCACACATTGACAACCGTTCTGTTAGATACCTGCGTTTTGGGTTTAGAAGCAGATATTTCCCTCTGCTTACTGCTGTTTCTTCCATATGCCGGTAATGGGCTGAAAACGCCTGTTTTGGGACTCTGCAGAGAAAGTGTTTGCAGACTGCTGAATCCACACACGTGTTTAACTCTGGAAGATGAGTGCACACATTGACAACCGTTCTCTTAGATAGCTGCGTTTTGGATTTAGAAGCAGATATTTCCCTGTGCTGACTGCTGTTTCTTCCATATGCCAGCAATGGGCTGAAAACGCCTGTTTTGGGACTCTGCAGAGAAAGTGTTTGCAGACTGCTGAATCCACACACGGGTTTAACTCTGGAAGTTGAGTGCACACATTGACAACCGTTCTGTTAGATTCCTGCCTTTTGGATTTAGAAGCAGATATTTCCCTGTGCTGACTGCTCTTTCTTCCATATGCCGGTAATGGGCTGAAAACGCCTGTTTTGGGACTCTGCAGAGAAAGTGTTTGCAGACTGCTGAATCCACACACGGGTTTAACTCTGGAAGTCGAGTGCACACATTGACAACCGTCCTGTTAGATAGCTGCGTTGTGGATTTAGAAGCAGATATTTCCCTGTGCTGACTGCTGTTTCTTCCATATGCCGGCATTGGGCTGAAAACGCCTGTTTTGGGACTCTGCAGAGAAAGTGTTTGCAGACTGCTGAATCCACACACAGGTTTAACTCTGGAAGTTGAATGCACACATTGACAACCGTTCTGTTAGATAGCTGCGTTTTGGATTTAGAAGCAGATATTTCCCTCTGCTTACTGCTGTTTCTTCCATATGCCGGTAATGGGCTGAAAACGCCTGTTTTGGGACTCTGCAGAGAAAGTGTTTGCAGACTGCTGAATCCACACACGTGGTTAACTCTGGAAGATGAGTGCACACATTGACAACCGTTCTCTTAGATAGCTGCGCTTTGGATTTAGAAGCAGATATTTCCCTGTGCTGAATGCTGTTTCTTCCATATGCCGGTAATGGGCTGAAAACGCCTGTTTTGGGACTCTGCAGAGAAAGTGTTTGCAGACTGCTGAATCCACACACGGGTTTAACTCTGGAAGTTGAGTGCACACATTGACAACCGTCCTGTTAGATAGCTGCGTTGTGGATTTAGAAGCAGATATTTCCCTGTGCTGACTGCTGTTTCTTCCATATGCCGGTAATGGGCTGAAAACGCCTGTTTTGGGACTCTTCAGAGAAAGTGTTTGCAGACTGCTGAATCCACACACAGGTTTAACTCTGGAAGTTGAGTGCACACAATGACAACCGTTCTGTTAGATAGCTGCGTTTTGGATTTAGAAGCAGATATTTCCCTCTGCTTACTGCTGTTTCTTCCATATGCCGGTAATGGGCTGAAAACGCCTGTTTTGGGATTCTGCAGAGAAAGTGTTTGCAGACTGCTGAATCCACACACGGGTTTAACTCTGGAAGTTGAGTGCACACATTGACAACCGTTCTGTTAGATTCCAGCCTTTTGGATTTAGAAGCAGATATTTCCCTGTGCTGACTGCTCTTTCTTCCATATGCCGGTAATGGGCTGAAAACGCCTGTTTTGGGACTCTGCAGAGAAAGTGTTTGCAGACTGCTGAATCCACACACGGGTTTAACTCTGGAAGTTGAGTGCCCACATTGACATCCGTCCTTTTAGATAGCTGCGTTGTGGATTTAGAAGCAGATATTTCCCTGTGCTTACTGCTGTTTCTTCCATATGCCGGCAATGGGCTGAAAACGCCTGTTTTGGGACTCTGCAGAGAAAGTGTTTGCAGACTGCTGAATCCACACACAGGTTTAACTCTGGAAGCTGAATGCACACATTGACATCCGTTCTGTTAGATAGCTGCGTTTTGGATTTAGAAGCAGATATTTCCCTCTGCTTACTGCTGTTTCTTCCATATGCCGGTAATGGGCTGAAAACGCCTGTTTTGGGACTCTGCAGAGAAAGTGTTTGCAGACTGCTGAATCCACACACGTGGTTAACTCTGGAAGATGAGTGCACACACTGTCAACCGTTCTCTTAGATAGCTGCGTTTTGGATTTAGAAGCAGATATTTCCCTGTGCTGACTGCTGTTTCTTCCATATGCCGGTAATGGGCTGAAAACGCCTGTTTTGGGACTCTGCAGAGAAAGTGTTTGGAGACTGCTGAATCCACACACGGGTTTAACTCTGGAAGTTGAGTGCACTCATTGACAACCGTCCTGTTAGATAGCTGCGTTGTGGATTTAGAAGCAGATATTTCCCTGTGCTGACTGCTGTTTCTTCCATATGCCGGTAATGGGCTGAAAACGCCTGTTTTGGGACTCTGCAGAGAAAGTGTTTGCAGACTGGTGAATTCACACACGGGTTTAACTCTGGAAGTTGAGTGCACACATTGACAACCGTTCTGTTAGATTCCTGCCTTTTGGATTTAGAAGCAGATATTTCCCTGTGCTGACTGCTGTTTCTTCCATATGCCGGTAAAGGGCTTAAAACGCCTGTTTGGGACTCTGCAGAGAAAGTGTTTGCAGACTTCTGAACCCACACACGGGTTTATCTCTGGAAGTTGAGTGCACACATTGACAACCGTTCTGTTAGATAGCTGCGTTTTGGATTTTGAAGCAGATATTTCCCTGTGCTGACTGCTGTTTCTTCCATATGCCGGTAATGGGCTGAAAACGCCTGTTTTGGGACTCTGCAGAGAAAGTGTTTCCAGACTGCCAAATCCACACACGGGTTTAACTATGGAAGTTGATTGCACACATTGACAACCGTTCTGTTAGATAGCTGCGTTTTGGATTTAGAAGCAGATATTTCCCTGTGCTGACTGCTGTTTCTTCCATATGCCGGTAATGGGCTGAAAACGCCTGTTTTGGGACTCTGCAGAGAAAGTGTTTGCAGACTGCTGAATCCACACACTGGTTTAACTCTGGAAGTTGAGTGCACACATTGAGAACCGTTCTGTTAGATAGCTGCGTTTTGGATTTAGAAGCAGATATTTCCCTGTGCTGACGGCTGTTTCTTCCATATGCCGGTAATGGGCTGAAAACGCCTGTTTTGGGACTCTGCAGAGAAAGTGTTTGCAGACTGCTGAATCCACACACGGGTTTAACTCTGGAAGTTGAGTGCACACATTGACAACCGTTCTGTTACATAGCTGCGTTTTGGATTTAGAAGCAGATATTTCCCTGTGCTGACTGCTGTTTCTTCCATATGCCGGTAATGGGCTGAAAACGCCTGTTTTGGGACTCTGCAGAGAAAATGTTTGCAGACTGCTGAATCCACACACGGGTTTAACTCTGCAAGTTGAGTGCACACATTGACAACCGTTCTCTTAGATAGCTGCGTTTTGGATTTAGAAGCAGATATTTTCCTGTGCTGAGTGCTGTTTCATCCATATGCCGGTAAAGGGTTGAAAACGCCTGTTTTGGGACTCTGCAGAGAAAGTGTTTGCAGACTCCTGAACCCACACACGGTTTTAACTATGGAAGTTGACTGCACACATTGACAACCGTTCTGTTAGATAGCTGCGTTTTGGATTTAGAAACAGATATTTCCCTGTGCTGACTGCTGTTTCTTCCATATGCCGGTTATGGGCTGAAAACGCCTGTTTTGGGACTCTGCAGAGAAAGTGTTTGCAGACTGCTGAATCCACACACGGGTTTAACTCTGGAAGTTGAGTGCACACATTGACAACCGTTCTGTTAGATAGCTGCGTTTTGGATTTAGAAGCAGATATTTCCCTGTGCTGACTGCTGTTTCTTCCATATGCCGGTAATGGGCTGAAAACGCCTGTTTTGGGACTCTGCAGAGAAAGTGTTTGCAGACTGCTGAACCCACACACGGGTTTAACTATGGAAGTTGAGTGCACACATTGACAACCGTTCTGTTAGATAGCTGCGTTTTGGATTTAGAAGCAGATATTTCCCTGTGCTGACTGCTGTTTCTTCCATATGCCGGTAATGGGCTGAAAACGCCTGTTTTGGGACTCTGCAGAGAAAGTGATTACAGACTGCTGAATTCACACACGGGTTTACCTCTGGAAGCTGAGTGCACACATTGACAACCGTTCTGTTAGATAGCTGTGTTTTGGATTTAGAAGCAGATATTTCCCTGTGCTTACTGCTGTTTCTTCCATATGCCGGTAATGGGCTGAAAACGCCTGCTTTGGGACTCTGCAGAGAAAGTGTTTGCAGACTGCTGAATCCACACACGGGTTTAACTCTGGAAGTTGAGTGCAATCATTGAGAACCGTTCTGTTAGATAGCTGCGTTTTGGATTTAGAAGCAGATATTTCCCTGTGCTGACTGCTGTTTCTTCCATATGCCGGTAATGGACTGAAAAACGCCTGTTTTGGGACTCTGCAGAGAAAGTGTTTGCAGACTGCTGAATCCACACACGGGTTTAACTCTGGAAGCTGAGTGCACACATTGACAACCGCTCTGTTAGATAGCTGTGTTTTGGATTTAGAAGCAGATATTTCCCTGTGCTTACTGCTGTTTCTTCCATATGCCGGTAATGGGCTGAAAACGCCTGTTTTGGGACTCTGCAGAGAAAGTGTTTGCAGACTGCTGAATCCACACACGGGTTTAACTCTGGAAGTTGAGTGCACACATTGACAACCGTTCTGTTACATAGCTGCGTTGTGGATTTAGAAGCAGATATTTCCCTGTGCTGACTGCTGTTTCTTCCATATGCCGGTAATGGACTGAAAAACGCCTGTTTTGGGACTCTGCAGAGAAAGTGTTTGCAGACTGCTGAATCCACACACGGGTTTAACTCTGGAAGCTGAGTGCACACATTGACAACCGCTCTGTTAGATAGCTGTGTTTTGGATTTAGAAGCAGATATTTCCCTGTGCTTACTGCTGTTTCTTCCATATGCCGGTAATGGGCTGAAAACGCCTGTTTTGGGACTCTGCAGAGAAAGTGTTTGCAGACTGCTGAATCCACACACGGGTTTAACTCTGGAAGTTGAGTGCACACATTGACAACCGTTCTGTTAGATAGCTGCGTTTTGGATTTAGAAGCAGATATTTCCCTGTGCTGACTGCTGTTTCTTCCATATGCCGGTAATGGGCTGAAAACGCCTGTTTTGGGACTCTGTAGAGAAAGTGTTTGCAGACTGCTGAATCCACACACGGGTTTAACTCTGCAAATTGAGTGCACACATTGACAACCGTTCTCTTAGATAGCTGCGTTTTGGATTTAGAAGCAGATATTTTCCTGTGCTGACTGCTCTTTCTTCCATATGCCGGTAATGGGCTGAAAACGCCTGTTTTGGGACTGTGCAGAGAAAGTGTTTGCAGACTCCTGAACCCACACACGGTTTTAACTATGGAAGTTGACTGCACACATTGACAACCGTTCTGTTAGATAGCTGCGTTTTGGATTTAGAAACAGATATTTCCCTGGGCTTACTGCTGTTTCTTCCATATGCCGGCAATGGGCTGAAAACGCCTGTTTTGGGATTCTGCAGAGAAACTTTTTGCAGACTGCTGAATCCACACACAGGTTTAACTCTGGAAGTTGAATGCACACATTGACAACCGTTATGTTAGATAGCTGCGTTTTGGATTTAGAAGCAGATATTTCCCTGTGCTGACTGCTGTTTCTTCCATATGCCGGTAATGGGCTGAAAACGCCTGTTTTCGGACTCTGCAGAGAAAGTGTTTGCAGACTGCTGAATCCACACACGGGTTTAACTCTGGAAGTTGAGTGCACACATTGACAACCGTCCTGTTAGATAGCTGCGTTGTGGATTTAGAAGCAGATATTTCCCTGTGCTCACTGCTGTTTCTTCCATATGCCGGTAATGGGCTGAAAACGCCTGTTTTGGGACTCTGCAGACAAAGTGTTTGCAGAATGCTGAATCCACACACGGGTTTAACTCTGGAAGTTGAATGCACACATTGACAACCGTTCTGTTAGATAGCTGCGTTTTGGATTTAGAAGCAGATATTTCCCTCTGCTTACTGCTGTTTCTTCCATATGCCGGTAATGGGCTGAAAACGCCTGTTTTGGGATTCTGCAGAGAAAGTGTTTGCAGACTGCTGAATCCACACACGGGTTTAACTCTGGAAGTTGAGTGCACACATTGACAACCGTTCTGTTAGATTCCTGCCTTTTGGATTTAGAAGCAGATATTTCCCTGTGCTGACTGCTCTTTCTTCCATATGCCGGTAATGGGCTGAAAACGCCTGTTTTGGGACTCTGCAGAGAAAGTGTTTGCAGACTGCTGAATCCACACACGGGTTTAACTCTGGAAGTTGAGTGCCCACATTGACAACCGTCCTGTTAGATAGCTGCGTTGTGGATTTAGAAGCAGATATTTCCCTGTGCTGACTGCTGTTTCTTCCATATGCCGGTAATGTGCTGAAAACGCCTGTTTTGGGACTCTGCAGAGAAAGTGTTTGCAGACTGCTGAATTCACACACGGGTTTAACTCTGGAAGTTGAGTGCACACATTGACAACCGTTCTGTTAGATTCCTGCCTTTTGGATTTAGAAGCAGATATTTCCCTGTGCTGACTGCTGTTTCTTCCATATGCCGGTAATGGGCTTAAAACGCCTGTTTGGGACTCTGCAGAGAAAGTGTTTGCAGACTGCTGAATCCACACACAGGTTTAACTCTGGAAGTTGAATGCACACATTGACAACCGTTCTGTTAGATAGCTGCGTTTTGGAATTAGAAGCAGATATTTCCCTCTGCTTACTGCTGTTTCTTCCATATGCCGGTAATGGGCTGAAAACGCCTGTTTTGGGATTCTGCAGAGAAAGTGTTTGCAGACTTCTGAATCCACACACGGGTTTAACTCTGGAAGTTGAGTGCACACATTGACAACCGTCCTGTTAGATAGCTGCGTTGTGGATTTAGAAGCAGATATTTCCCTGTGCTGACTGCAGTTTCTTCCATATGCCGGTAATGGGCTGAAAACGCCTGTTTTGGGACTCTGCAGAGAAAGTGTTTGCAGACTGCTGAATCCACACACGGGTTTAACTCTGGAAGTTGAGTGCACACATTGACAACCGTTCTGTTAGATTCCTGCCTTTTGGATTTAGAGGCAAATATTTCCCTGTGCTGACTGCTCTTTATTCCATATGCCGGTAATGGGCTGAAAACGCCTGTTTTGGGACTCTGCAGAGAAAGTGTTTGCAGACTGCTGAATCCACACACGGGTTTAACTCTGGAAGTTGAGTGCCCACATTGACAACCATCCTGTTAGATAGCTGCGTTGTGGATTTAGAAGCAGATATTTCCCTGTGCTGACTGCTGTTTCTTCCATATGCCGGCAATGGGCTGAAAACACCTGTTTTGGGACTCTGCAGAGAAAGTGTTTGCAGACTACTGAATCCACACACGGGTTTAACTCTGGAAGTTGAATGCACACATTGACAACCGTTCTGTTAGATACCTGCGTTTTGGATTTAGAAGCAGATATTTCCCTCTGCTTACTGCTGTTTCTTCCATATGCCGGTAATGGGCTGAAAACGCCTGTTTTGGGATTCTGCAGAGAAAGTGTTTGCAGACTGCTGAATCCACACACGGGTTTAACTCTGGAAGTTGAGTGCACACATTGACAACCGTTCTGTTAGATTCCAGCCTTTTGGATTTAGAAGCAGATATTTCCCTGTGCTGACTGCTCTTTCTTCCATATGCCGGTAATGGGCTGAAAACGCCTGTTTTGGGACTCTGCAGAGAAAGTGTTTGCAGACTGCTGAATCCACACACGGGTTTAACTCTGGAAGTTGAGTGCCCACATTGACATCCGTCCTTTTAGATAGCTGCGTTGTGGATTTAGAAGCAGATATTTCCCTGTGCTTACTGCTGTTTCTTCCATATGCCGGCAATGGGCTGAAAACGCCTGTTTTGGGACTCTGCAGAGAAAGTGTTTGCAGACTGCTGAATCCACACACAGGTTTAACTCTGGAAGCTGAATGCACACATTGACATCCGTTCTGTTAGATAGCTGCGTTTTGGATTTAGAAGCAGATATTTCCCTCTGCTTACTGCTGTTTCTTCCATATGCCGGTAATGGGCTGAAAACGCCTGTTTTGGGACTCTGCAGAGAAAGTGTTTGCAGACTGCTGAATCCACACACGTGGTTAACTCTGGAAGATGAGTGCACACATTGTCAACCGTTCTCTTAGATAGCTGCGTTGTGGATTTAGAAGCAGATATTTCCCTGTGCTGACTGCAGTTTCTTCCATATGCCGGTAATGGGCTGAAAACGCCTGTTTTGGGACTCTGCAGAGAAAGTGTTTGCAGACTGCTGAATCCACACACGGGTTTAACTCTGGAAGTTGAGTGCACACATTGACAACCGTTCTGTTAGATTCCTGCCTTTTGGATTTAGAGGCAAATATTTCCCTGTGCTGACTGCTCTTTCTTCCATATGCCGGTAATGGGCTGAAAACGCCTGTTTTGGGACTCTGCAGAGAAAGTGTTTGCAGACTGCTGAATCCACACACGGGTTTAACTCTGGAAGTTGAGTGCCCACATTGACAACCATCCTGTTAGATAGCTGCGTTGTGGATTTAGAAGCAGATATTTCCCTGTGCTGACTGCTGTTTCTTCCATATGCCGGCAATGGGCTGAAAACACCTGTTTTGGGACTCTGCAGAGAAAGTGTTTGCAGACTACTGAATCCACACACGGGTTTAACTCTGGAAGTTGAATGCACACATTGACAACCGTTCTGTTAGATACCTGCGTTTTGGATTTAGAAGCAGATATTTCCCTCTGCTTACTGCTGTTTCTTCCATATGCCGGTAATGGGCTGAAAACGCCTGTTTTGGGACTCTGCAGAGAAAGTGTTTGCAGACTGCTGAATCCACACACGTGTTTAACTCTGGAAGATGAGTGCACACATTGACAACCGTTCTCTTAGATAGCTGCGTTTTGGATTTAGAAGCAGATATTTCCCTGTGCTGACTGCTGTTTCTTCCATATGCCAGCAATGGGCTGAAAACGCCTGTTTTGGGACTCTGCAGAGAAAGTGTTTGCAGACTGCTGAATCCACACACGGGTTTAACTCTGGAAGTTGAGTGCACACATTGACAACCGTTCCGTTAGATTCCTGCCTTTTGGATTTAGAAGCAGATATTTCCCTGTGCTGACTGCTCTTTCTTCCATATGCCGGTAATGGGCTGAAAACGCCTGTTTTGGGACTCTGCAGAGAAAGTGTTTGCAGACTGCTGAATCCACACACGGGTTTAACTCTGGAAGTCGAGTGCACACATTGACAACCGTCCTGTTAGATAGCTGCGTTGTGGATTTAGAAGCAGATATTTCCCTGTGCTGACTGCTGTTTCTTCCATATGCCGGCATTGGGCTGAAAACGCCTGTTTTGGGACTCTGCAGAGAAAGTGTTTGCAGACTGCTGAATCCACACACAGGTTTAACTCTGGAAGTTGAATGCACACATTGACAACCGTTCTGTTAGATAGCTGCGTTTTGGATTTAGAAGCAGATATTTCCCTCTGCTTACTGCTGTTTCTTCCATATGCCGGTAATGGGCTGAAAACGCCTGTTTTGGGACTCTGCAGAGAAAGTGTTTGCAGACTGCTGAATCCACACACGTGGTTAACTCTGGAAGATGAGTGCACACATTGACAACCGTTCTCTTAGATAGCTGCGCTTTGGATTTAGAAGCAGATATTTCCCTGTGCTGAATGCTGTTTCTTCCATATGCCGGTAATGGGCTGAAAACGCCTGTCTTGGGACTCTGCAGAGAAAGTGTTTGCAGACTGCTGAATCCACACACGGGTTTAACTCTGGAAGTTGAGTGCACACATTGACAACCGTCCTGTTAGATAGCTGCGTTGTGGATTTAGAAGCAGATATTTCCCTGTGCTGACTGCTGTTTCTTCCATATGCCGGTAATGGGCTGAAAACGCCTGTTTTGGGACTCTTCAGAGAAAGTGTTTGCAGACTGCTGAATCCACACACAGGTTTAACTCTGGAAGTTGAGTGCACACAATGACAACCGTTCTGTTAGATAGCTGCGTTTTGGATTTAGAAGCAGATATTTCCCTCTGCTTACTGCTGTTTCTTCCATATGCCGGTAATGGGCTGAAAACGCCTGTTTTGGGATTCTGCAGAGAAAGTGTTTGCAGACTGCTGAATCCACACACGGGTTTAACTCTGGAAGTTGAGTGCACACATTGACAACCGTTCTGTTAGATTCCAGCCTTTTGGATTTAGAAGCAGATATTTCCCTGTGCTGACTGCTCTTTCTTCCATATGCCGGTAATGGGCTGAAAACGCCTGTTTTGGGACTCTGCAGAGAAAGTGTTTGCAGACTGCTGAATCCACACACGGGTTTAACTCTGGAAGTTGAGTGCCCACATTGACATCCGTCCTTTTAGATAGCTGCGTTGTGGATTTAGAAGCAGATATTTCCCTGTGCTTACTGCTGTTTCTTCCATATGCCGGCAATGGGCTGAAAACGCCTGTTTTGGGACTCTGCAGAGAAAGTGTTTGCAGACTGCTGAATCCACACACAGGTTTAACTCTGGAAGCTGAATGCACACATTGACATCCGTTCTGTTAGATAGCTGCGTTTTGGATTTAGAAGCAGATATTTCCCTCTGCTTACTGCTGTTTCTTCCATATGCCGGTAATGGGCTGAAAACGCCTGTTTTGGGACTCTGCAGAGAAAGTGTTTGCAGACTGCTGAATCCACACACGTGGTTAACTCTGGAAGATGAGTGCACACACTGTCAACCGTTCTCTTAGATAGCTGCGTTTTGGATTTAGAAGCAGATATTTCCCTGTGCTGACTGCTGTTTCTTCCATATGCCGGTAATGGGCTGAAAACGCCTGTTTTGGGACTCTGCAGAGAAAGTGTTTGGAGACTGCTGAATCCACACACGGGTTTAACTCTGGAAGTTGAGTGCACTCATTGACAACCGTCCTGTTAGATAGCTGCGTTGTGGATTTAGAAGCAGATATTTCCCTGTGCTGACTGCTGTTTCTTCCATATGCCGGTAATGGGCTGAAAACGCCTGTTTTGGGACTCTGCAGAGAAAGTGTTTGCAGACTGCTGAATTCACACACGGGTTTAACTCTGGAAGTTGAGTGCACACATTGACAACCGTTCTGTTAGATTCCTGCCTTTTGGATTTAGAAGCAGATATTTCCCTGTGCTGACTGCTGTTTCTTCCATATGCCGGTAATGGGCTGAAAACGCCTGTTTTGGGACTCTGCAGAGAAAGTGTTTGCAGAATGCTGAATCCACACACGGGTTTAACTCTGGAAGTTGAATGCACACATTGACAACCGTTCTGTTAGATAGCTGCGTTTTAGATTTAGAAGCAGATATTTCCCTCTGCTTACTGCTGTTTCTTCCATATGCCAGTAATGGGCTGAAAACGCCTGTTTTGGGACTCTACAGAGAAAGTGTTTGCAGACTGCTGAATCCACACACGTGGTTAACTCTGGAAGATGAGTGCACACATTGACAACCGTTCTCTTAGATAGCTGCGTTTTGGATTTAGAAGCAGATATTTCCCTGTGCTGACTGCTCTTTCTTCCATATGCCGGTAATGGGCTGAAAACGCCTGTTTTGGGACTCTGCAGAGAAAGTGTTTGCAGACTGCTGAATCCACACACGGGTTTAACTCTGGAAGTTGAGTGCACACATTGACAACCGTCCTGTTAGTTAGCTGCGTTGTGGAATTAGAAGCAGATATTTCCCTTTGCTGACTGCCGTTTCTTCCATATGCCGGTAATGGGCTGAAAACGCCTGTTTTGGGACTCTGCAGAGAAAGTGTTTGCAGACTGCTGAATCCACACACAGGTTTAACTCTGGAAGTTGAATGCACACATTGACAACCGTTCTGTTAGATAGCTGCGTTTTGGATTTAGAAGCAGATATTTCCCTCTGCTTACTGCTGTTTCTTCCATATGCCGGTAATGGGCTGAAAACGCCTGTTTTGGGATTCTGCAGAGAAAGTGTTTGCAGACTGCTGAATCCACACACGGGTTTAACTCTGGAAGTTGAGTGCACACATTGACAACCGTTCTGTTAGATTCCTGCCTTTTGGATTTAGAAGCAGATATTTCCCTGTGCTGACTGCTCTTTCTTCCATATGCCGGTAATGGGCTGAAAACGCCTGTTTTGGGACTCTGCAGAGAAAGTGTTTGCAGACTGCTGAATCCACACACGGGTTTAACTCTGGAAGTTGAGTGCCCACATTGACAACCGTCCTGTTAGATAGCTGCGTTGTGGATTTAGAAGCAGATATTTCCCTGTGCTGACTGCTGTTTCTTCCATATGCCGGTAATGTGCTGAAAACGCCTGTTTTGGGACTCTGCAGAGAAAGTGTTTGCAGACTGGTGAATTCACACACGGGTTTAACTCTGGAAGTTGAGTGCACACATTGACAACCGTTCTGTTAGATTCCTGCCTTTTGGATTTAGAAGCAGATATTTCCCTGGGCTGACTGCTGTTTCTTCCATATGCCGGTAATGGGCTTAAAACGCCTGTTTGGGACTCTGCAGAGAAAGTGTTTGCAGACTTCTGAACCCACACACGGGTTTATCTCTGGAAGTTGAGTGCACACATTGACAACCGTTCTGTTAGATAGCTGCGTTTTGGATTTTGAAGCAGATATTTCCCTGTGCTGACTGCTGTTTCTTCCATATGCCGGTAATGGGCTGAAAACGCCTGTTTTGGGACTCTGCAGAGAAAGTGTTTCCAGACTGCCAAATCCACACACGGGTTTAACTATGGAAGTTGATTGCACACATTGACAACCGTTCTGTTAGATAGCTGCGTTTTGGATTTAGAAGCAGATATTTCCCTGTGCTGACTGCTGTTTCTTCCATATGCCGGTAATGGGCTGAAAACGCCTGTTTTGGGACTCTGCAGAGAAAGTGTTTGCAGACTGCTGAATCCACACACTGGTTTAACTCTGGAAGTTGAGTGCACACATTGAGAACCGTTCTGTTAGATAGCTGCGTTTTGGATTTAGAAGCAGATATTTCCCTGTGCTGACGGCTGTTTCTTCCATATGCCGGTAATGGGCTGAAAACGCCTGTTTTGGGACTCTGCAGAGAAAGTGTTTGCAGACTGCTGAATCCACACACGGGTTTAACTCTGGAAGTTGAGTGCACACATTGACAACCGTTCTGTTACATAGCTGCGTTTTGGATTTAGAAGCAGATATTTCCCTGTGCTGACTGCTGTTTCTTCCATATGCCGGTAATGGGCTGAAAACGCCTGTTTTGGGACTCTGCAGAGAAAATGTTTGCAGACTGCTGAATCCACACACGGGTTTAACTCTGCAAGTTGAGTGCACACATTGACAACCGTTCTCTTAGATAGCTGCGTTTTGGATTTAGAAGCAGATATTTTCCTGTGCTGAGTGCTGTTTCATCCATATGCCGGTAAAGGGTTGAAAACGCCTGTTTTGGGACTCTGCAGAGAAAGTGTTTGCAGACTCCTGAACCCACACACGGTTTTAACTATGGAAGTTGACTGCACACATTGACAACCGTTCTGTTAGATAGCTGCGTTTTGGATTTAGAAACAGATATTTCCCTGTGCTGACTGCTGTTTCTTCCATATGCCGGTTATGGGCTGAAAACGCCTGTTTTGGGACTCTGCAGAGAAAGTGTTTGCAGACTGCTGAATCCACACACGGGTTTAACTCTGGAAGTTGAGTGCACACATTGACAACCGTTCTGTTAGATAGCTGCGTTTTGGATTTAGAAGCAGATATTTCCCTGTGCTGACTGCTGTTTCTTCCATATGCCGGTAATGGGCTGAAAACGCCTGTTTTGGGACTCTGCAGAGAAAGTGTTTGCAGACTGCTGAACCCACACACGGGTTTAACTATGGAAGTTGAGTGCACACATTGACAACCGTTCTGTTAGATAGCTGCGTTTTGGATTTAGAAGCAGATATTTCCCTGTGCTGACTGCTGTTTCTTCCATATGCCGGTAATGGGCTGAAAACGCCTGTTTTGGGACTCTGCAGAGAAAGTGTTTGCAGACTGCTGAATCCACACACGTGTTTAACGCTGGAAGATGAGTGCACACATTGACAACCGTTCTCTTAGATAGCTGCGTTTTGGATTTAGAAGCAGATATTTCCCTGTGCTGACTGCTCTTTCTTCCATATGCCAGCAATGGGCTGAAAACGCCTGTTTTGGGACTCTGCAGAGAAAGTGTTTGCAGACTGCTGAATCCACACACGGGTTTAACTCTGGAAGTTGAGTGCACACATTGACAACCGTTCTGTTAGATTCCTGCCTTTTGGATTTAGAAGCAGATATTTCCCTGTGCTGACTGCTCTTTCTTCCATATGCCGGTAATGGGCTGAAAACGCCTGTTTTGGGACTCTGCAGAGAAAGTGTTTGCAGACTGCTGAATCCACACACGGGTTTAACTCTGGAAGTCGAGTGCACACATTGACAACCGTCCTGTTAGATAGCTGCGTTGTGGATTTAGAAGCAGATATTTCCCTGTGCTGACTGCTGTTTCTTCCATATGCCGGCATTGGGCTGAAAACGCCTGTTTTGGGACTCTGCAGAGAAAGTGTTTGCAGACTGCTGAATCCACACACAGGTTTAACTCTGGAAGTTGAATGCACACATTGACAACCGTTCTGTTAGATAGCTGCGTTTTGGATTTAGAAGCAGATATTTCCCTCTGCTTACTGCTGTTTCTTCCATATGCCGGTAATGGGCTGAAAACGCCTGTTTTGGGACTCTGCAGAGAAAGTGTTTGCAGACTGCTGAATCCACACACGTGGTTAACTCTGGAAGATGAGTGCACACATTGACAACCGTTCTCTTAGATAGCTGCGCTTTGGATTTAGAAGCAGATATTTCCCTGTGCTGAATGCTGTTTCTTCCATATGCCGGTAATGGGCTGAAAACGCCTGTTTTGGGACTCTGCAGAGAAAGTGTTTGCAGACTGCTGAATCCACACACGGGTTTAACTCTGGAAGTTGAGTGCACACATTGACAACCGTCCTGTTAGATAGCTGCGTTGTGGATTTAGAAGCAGATATTTCCCTGTGCTGACTGCTGTTTCTTCCATATGCCGGTAATGGGCTGAAAACGCCTGTTTTGGGACTCTTCAGAGAAAGTGTTTGCAGACTGCTGAATCCACACACAGGTTTAACTCTGGAAGTTGAGTGCACACAATGACAACCGTTCTGTTAGATAGCTGCGTTTTGGATTTAGAAGCAGATATTTCCCTCTGCTTACTGCTGTTTCTTCCATATGCCGGTAATGGGCTGAAAACGCCTGTTTTGGGATTCTGCAGAGAAAGTGTTTGCAGACTGCTGAATCCACACACGGGTTTAACTCTGGAAGTTGAGTGCACACATTGACAACCGTTCTGTTAGATTCCAGCCTTTTGGATTTAGAAGCAGATATTTCCCTGTGCTGACTGCTCTTTCTTCCATATGCCGGTAATGGGCTGAAAACGCCTGTTTTGGGACTCTGCAGAGAAAGTGTTTGCAGACTGCTGAATCCACACACGGGTTTAACTCTGGAAGTTGAGTGCCCACATTGACATCCGTCCTTTTAGATAGCTGCGTTGTGGATTTAGAAGCAGATATTTCCCTGTGCTTACTGCTGTTTCTTCCATATGCCGGCAATGGGCTGAAAACGCCTGTTTTGGGACTCTGCAGAGAAAGTGTTTGCAGACTGCTGAATCCACACACAGGTTTAACTCTGGAAGCTGAATGCACACATTGACATCCGTTCTGCTAGATAGCTGCGTTTTGGATTTAGAAGCAGATATTTCCCTCTGCTTACTGCTGTTTCTTCCATATGCCGGTAATGGGCTGAAAACGCCTGTTTTGGGACTCTGCAGAGAAAGTGTTTGCAGACTGCTGAATCCACACACGGGTTTAACTCTGGAAGTTGAGTGCACACATTGACAACCGTTCTGTTACATAGCTGCGTTTTGGATTTAGAAGCAGATATTTCCCTGTGCTGACTGCTGTTTCCTCAATATGCCGGTAATGGGCTGAAAACGCCTGTTTTGGGACTCTGCAGAGAAAATGTTTGCAGACTGCTGAATCCACACACGGGTTTAACTCTGCAAGTTGAGTGCACACATTGACAACCGTTCTCTTAGATAGCTGCGTTTTGGATTTAGAAGCAGATATTTTCCTGTGCTGAGTGCTGTTTCTTCCATATGCCGGTAAAGGGTTGAAAACGCCTGTTTTGGGACTCTGCAGAGAAAGTGTTTGCAGACTCCTGAACCCACACACGGTTTTAACTATGGAAGTTGACTGCACACATTGACAACCGTTCTGTTAGATAGCTGCGTTTTGGATTTAGAAACAGATATTTCCCTGTTCTGACTGCTGTTTCTTCCATATGCCGGTTATGGGCTGAAAACGCCTATTTTGGGACTCTGCAGAGAAAGTGTTTGCAGACTGCTGAATCCACACACGGGTTTAACTCTGGAAGTTGAGTGCACACATTGACAACCGTTCTGTTAGATAGCTGCGTTTTGGATTTAGAAGCAGATATTTCCCTGTGCTGACTGCTGTTTCTTCCATATGCCGGTAATGGGCTGAAAACGCCTGTTTTGGGACTCTGCAGAGAAAGTGTTTGCAGACTGCTGAATCCACACACGGGTTTAACTCTGGAAGTTGAGTGCACACATTGACAACCGTCCTGTTAGATAGCTGCGTTGTGGATTTAGAAGCAGATATTTCCCTGTGCTCACTGCTGTTTCTTCCATATGCCGGTAATGGGCTGAAAACGCCTGTTTTGGGACTCTGCAGAGAAAGTGTTTGCAGACTGCTGAATTCACACACGGGTTTAACTCTGGAAGTTGAGTGCACACATTGACAACCGTTCTGTTAGATTCCTGCCTTTTGGATTTAGAAGCAGATATTTCCCTGTGCTGACTGCTGTTTCTTCCATATGCCGGTAATGGGCTGAAAACGCCTGTTTTGGGACTCTGCAGAGAAAGTGTTTGCAGACTGCTGAACCCACACACGGGTTTATCTCTGGAAGTTGAGTGCACACATTGACAACCGTTCTGTTAGATAGCTGCGTTTTGGATTTTGAAGCAGATATTTCCCTGTGCTGACTGCTGTTTCTTCCATATGCCGGTAATGGGCTGAAAACGCCTGTTTTGGGACTCTGCAGAGAAAGTGTTTGCAGACTGCCAAACCCACACACGGGTTTAACTATGGAAGTTGAGTGCACACATTGACAACCGTTCTGTTAGATAGCTGCGTTTTGGATTTAGAAGCAGATATTTCCCTGTGCTGACTGCTGTTTCTTCCATATGCCGGTAATGGGCTGAAAACGCCTGTTTTGGGACTCTGCAGAGAAAGTGTTTGCAGACTGCTGAATCCACACACTGGTTTAACTCTGGAAGTTGAGTGCACACATTGACAACCGTTCTGCTAGATAGCTGCGTTTTGGATTTAGAAGCAGATATTTCCCTGTGCTGACTGCTGTTTCTTCCATATGCCGGTAATGGGCTGAAAACGCCTGTTTTGGGACTCTGCAGAGAAAGTGTTTGCAGACTGCTGAATCCACACACGGGTTTAACTCTGGAAGTTGAGTGCACACATTGACAACCGTTCTGTTACATAGCTGCGTTATGGATTTAGAAGCAGATATTTCCCTGTGCTGACTGCTGTTTCTTCAATATGCCGGTAATGGGCTGAAAACGCCTGTTTTGGGACTCTGCAGAGAAAATGTTTGCAGACTGCTGAATCCACACACGGGTTTAACTCTGCAAGTTGAGTGCACACATTGGCAACCGTTCTCTTAGATAGCTGCGTTTTGGATTTAGAAGCAGATATTTTCCTGTGCTGAGTGCTGTTTCTTCCATATGCCGGTAAAGGGTTGAAAACGCCTGTTTTGGGACTCTGCAGAGAAAGTGTTTGCAGACTCCTGAACCCACACACGGTTTTAACTATGGAAGTTGACTGCACACATTGACAACCGTTCTGTTAGATAGCTGCGTTTTGGATTTAGAAACAGATATTTCCCTGTGCTGACTGCTGTTTCTTCCATATGCCGGTAATGGGCTGAAAACGCCTGTTTTGGGACTCTGCAGAGTAAGTGTTTGCAGACTGCTGAACCCACACACGGGTTTAACTCTGGAAGTTGAGTGCCCACATTGACAACCATCCTGTTAGATAGCTGCGTTGTGGATTTAGAAGCAGATATTTCCCTGTGCTGACTGCTGTTTCTTCCATATGCCGGCAATGGGCTGAAAACACCTGTTTTGGGACTCTGCAGAGAAAGTGTTTGCAGACTACTGAATCCACACACGGGTTTAACTCTGGAAGTTGAATGCACACATTGACAACCGTTCTGTTAGATACCTGCGTTTTGGATTTAGAAGCAGATATTTCCCTCTGCTTACGGCTGTTTCTTCCATATGCCGGTAATGGGCTGAAAACGCCTGTTTTGGGACTCTGCAGAGAAAGTGTTTGCAGACTGCTGAATCCACACACGTGTTTAACGCTGGAAGATGAGTGCACACATTGACAACCGTTCTCTTAGATAGCTGCGTTTTGGATTTAGAAGCAGATATTTCCCTGTGCTGACTGCTGTTTCTTCCATATGCCAGCAATGGGCTGAAAACGCCTGTTTTGGGACTCTGCAGAGAAAGTGTTTGCAGACTGCTGAATCCACACACGGGTTTAACTCTGGAAGTTGAGTGCACACATTGACAACCGTTCTGTTAGATTCCTGCCTTTTGGATTTAGAAGCAGATATTTCCCTGTGCTGACTGCTCTTTCTTCCATATGCCGGTAATGGGCTGAAAACGCCTGTTTTGGGACTCTGCAGAGAAAGTGTTTGCAGACTGCTGAATCCACACACGGGTTTAACTCTGGAAGTCGAGTGCACACATTGACAACCGTCCTGTTAGATAGCTGCGTTGTGGATTTAGAAGCAGATATTTCCCTGTGCTGACTGCTGTTTCTTCCATATGCCGGCATTGGGCTGAAAACGCCTGTTTTGGGACTCTGCAGAGAAAGTGTTTGCAGACTGCTGAATCCACACACAGGTTTAACTCTGGAAGTTGAATGCACACATTGACAACCGTTCTGTTAGATAGCTGCGTTTTGGATTTAGAAGCAGATATTTCCCTCTGCTTACTGCTGTTTCTTCCATATGCCGGTAATGGGCTGAAAACGCCTGTTTTGGGACTCTGCAGAGAAAGTGTTTGCAGACTGCTGAATCCACACACGTGGTTAACTCTGGAAGATGAGTGCACACATTGACAACCGTTCTCTTAGATAGCTGCGCTTTGGATTTAGAAGCAGATATTTCCCTGTGCTGAATGCTGTTTCTTCCATATGCCGGTAATGGGCTGAAAACGCCTGTTTTGGGACTCTGCAGAGAAAGTGTTTGCAGACTGCTGAATCCACACACGGGTTTAACTCTGGAAGTTGAGTGCACACATTGACAACCGTCCTGTTAGATAGCTGCGTTGTGGATTTAGAAGCAGATATTTCCCTGTGCTGACTGCTGTTTCTTCCATATGCCGGTAATGGGCTGAAAACGCCTGTTTTGGGACTCTTCAGAGAAAGTGTTTGCAGACTGCTGAATCCACACACAGGTTTAACTCTGGAAGTTGAGTGCACACAATGACAACCGTTCTGTTAGATAGCTGCGTTTTGGATTTAGAAGCAGATATTTCCCTCTGCTTACTGCTGTTTCTTCCATATGCCGGTAATGGGCTGAAAACGCCTGTTTTGGGATTCTGCAGAGAAAGTGTTTGCAGACTGCTGAATCCACACACGGGTTTAACTCTGGAAGTTGAGTGCACACATTGACAACCGTTCTGTTAGATTCCAGCCTTTTGGATTTAGAAGCAGATATTTCCCTGTGCTGACTGCTCTTTCTTCCATATGCCGGTAATGGGCTGAAAACGCCTGTTTTGGGACTCTGCAGAGAAAGTGTTTGCAGACTGCTGAATCCACACACGGGTTTAACTCTGGAAGTTGAGTGCCCACATTGACATCCGTCCTTTTAGATAGCTGCGTTGTGGATTTAGAAGCAGATATTTCCCTGTGCTTACTGCTGTTTCTTCCATATGCCGGCAATGGGCTGAAAACGCCTGTTTTGGGACTCTGCAGAGAAAGTGTTTGCAGACTGCTGAATCCACACACAGGTTTAACTCTGGAAGCTGAATGCACACATTGACATCCGTTCTGTTAGATAGCTGCGTTTTGGATTTAGAAGCAGATATTTCCCTCTGCTTACTGCTGTTTCTTCCATATGCCGGTAATGGGCTGAAAACGCCTGTTTTGGGACTCTGCAGAGAAAGTGTTTGCAGACTGCTGAATCCACACACGTGGTTAACTCTGGAAGATGAGTGCACACATTGTCAACCGTTCTCTTAGATAGCTGCGTTTTGGATTTAGAAGCAGATATTTCCCTGTGCTGACTGCTGTTTCTTCCATATGCCAGCAATGGGCTGAAAACGCCTGTTTTGGGACTCTGCAGAGAAAGTGTTTGCAGACTGCTGAATCCACACACGGGTTTAACTCTGGAAGTTGAGTGCACACATTGACAACCGTTCTGTTAGATTCCTGCCTTTTGGATTTAGAAGCAGATATTTCCCTGTGCTGACTGCTCTTTCTTCCATATGCCGGTAATGGGCTGAAAACGCCTGTTTTGGGACTCTGCAGAGAAAGTGTTTGCAGACTGCTGAATCCACACACGGGTTTAACTCTGGAAGTCGAGTGCACACATTGACAACCGTCCTGTTAGATAGCTGCGTTGTGGATTTAGAAGCAGATATTTCCCTGTGCTGACTGCTGTTTCTTCCATATGCCGGCATTGGGCTGAAAACGCCTGTTTTGGGACTCTGCAGAGAAAGTGTTTGCAGACTGCTGAATCCACACACAGGTTTAACTCTGGAAGTTGAATGCACACATTGACAACCGTTCTGTTAGATAGCTGCGTTTTGGATTTAGAAGCAGATATTTCCCTCTGCTTACTGCTGTTTCTTCCATATGCCGGTAATGGGCTGAAAACGCCTGTTTTGGGACTCTGCAGAGAAAGTGTTTGCAGACTGCTGAATCCACACACGTGGTTAACTCTGGAAGATGAGTGCACACATTGACAACCGTTCTCTTAGATAGCTGCGCTTTGGATTTAGAAGCAGATATTTCCCTGTGCTGAATGCTGTTTCTTCCATATGCCGGTAATGGGCTGAAAACGCCTGTTTTGGGACTCTGCAGAGAAAGTGTTTGCAGACTGCTGAATCCACACACGGGTTTAACTCTGGAAGTTGAGTGCACACATTGACAACCGTCCTGTTAGATAGCTGCGTTGTGGATTTAGAAGCAGATATTTCCCTGTGCTGACTGCTGTTTCTTCCATATGCCGGTAATGGGCTGAAAACGCCTGTTTTGGGACTCTGCAGAGAAAGTGTTTGCAGACTGCTGAATCCACACACAGGTTTAACTCTGGAAGTTGAGTGCACACAATGACAACCGTTCTGTTAGATAGCTGCGTTTTGGATTTAGAAGCAGATATTTCCCTCTGCTTACTGCTGTTTCTTCCATATGCCGGTAATGGGCTGAAAACGCCTGTTTTGGGATTCTGCAGAGAAAGTGTTTGCAGACTGCTGAATCCACACACGGGTTTAACTCTGGAAGTTGAGTGCACACATTGACAACCGTTCTGTTAGATTCCAGCCTTTTGGATTTAGAAGCAGATATTTCCCTGTGCTGACTGCTCTTTCTTCCATATGCCGGTAATGGGCTGAAAACGCCTGTTTTGGGACTCTGCAGAGAAAGTGTTTGCAGACTGCTGAATCCACACACGGGTTTAACTCTGGAAGTTGAGTGCCCACATTGACATCCGTCCTTTTAGATAGCTGCGTTGTGGATTTAGAAGCAGATATTTCCCTGTGCTTACTGCTGTTTCTTCCATATGCCGGCAATGGGCTGAAAACGCCTGTTTTGGGACTCTGCAGAGAAAGTGTTTGCAGACTGCTGAATCCACACACAGGTTTAACTCTGGAAGCTGAATGCACACATTGACATCCGTTCTGTTAGATAGCTGCGTTTTGGATTTAGAAGCAGATATTTCCCTCTGCTTACTGCTGTTTCTTCCATATGCCGGTAATGGGCTGAAAACGCCTGTTTTGGGACTCTGCAGAGAAAGTGTTTGCAGACTGCTGAATCCACACACGGGTTTAACTCTGGAAGTTGAGTGCACACATTGACAACCGTTCTGTTACATAGCTGCGTTTTGGATTTAGAAGCAGATATTTCCCTGTGCTGACTGCTGTTTCCTCAATATGCCGGTAATGGGCTGAAAACGCCTGTTTTGGGACTCTGCAGAGAAAATGTTTGCAGACTGCTGAATCCACACACGGGTTTAACTCTGCAAGTTGAGTGCACACATTGACAACCGTTCTCTTAGATAGCTGCGTTTTGGATTTAGAAGCAGATATTTTCCTGTGCTGAGTGCTGTTTCTTCCATATGCCGGTAAAGGGTTGAAAACGCCTGTTTTGGGACTCTGCAGAGAAAGTGTTTGCAGACTCCTGAACCCACACACGGTTTTAACTATGGAAGTTGACTGCACACATTGACAACCGTTCTGTTAGATAGCTGCGTTTTGGATTTAGAAACAGATATTTCCCTGTTCTGACTGCTGTTTCTTCCATATGCCGGTTATGGGCTGAAAACGCCTGTTTTGGGACTCTGCAGAGAAAGTGTTTGCAGACTGCTGAATCCACACACGGGTTTAACTCTGGAAGTTGAGTGCACACATTGACAACCGTTCTGTTAGATAGCTGCGTTTTGGATTTAGAAGCAGATATTTCCCTGTGCTGACTGCTGTTTCTTCCATATGCCGGTAATGGGCTGAAAACGCCTGTTTTGGGACTCTGCAGAGAAAGTGTTTGCAGACTGCTGAATCCACACACGGGTTTAACTCTGGAAGTTGAGTGCACACATTGACAACCGTCCTGTTAGATAGCTGCGTTGTGGATTTAGAAGCAGATATTTCCCTGTGCTCACTGCTGTTTCTTCCATATGCCGGTAATGGGCTGAAAACGCCTGTTTTGGGACTCTGCAGAGAAAGTGTTTGCAGACTGCTGAATTCACACACGGGTTTAACTCTGGAAGTTGAGTGCACACATTGACAACCGTTCTGTTAGATTCCTGCCTTTTGGATTTAGAAGCAGATATTTCCCTGTGCTGACTGCTGTTTCTTCCATATGCCGGTAATGGGCTGAAAACGCCTGTTTTGGGACTCTGCAGAGAAAGTGTTTGCAGACTGCTGAACCCACACACGGGTTTATCTCTGGAAGTTGAGTGCACACATTGACAACCGTTCTGTTAGATAGCTGCGTTTTGGATTTTGAAGCAGATATTTCCCTGTGCTGACTGCTGTTTCTTCCATATGCCGGTAATGGGCTGAAAACGCCTGTTTTGGGACTCTGCAGAGAAAGTGTTTGCAGACTGCCAAACCCACACACGGGTTTAACTATGGAAGTTGAGTGCACACATTGACAACCGTTCTGTTAGATAGCTGCGTTTTGGATTTAGAAGCAGATATTTCCCTGTGCTGACTGCTGTTTCTTCCATATGCCGGTAATGGGCTGAAAACGCCTGTTTTGGGACTCTGCAGAGAAAGTGTTTGCAGACTGCTGAATCCACACACTGGTTTAACTCTGGAAGTTGAGTGCACACATTGACAACCGTTCTGCTAGATAGCTGCGTTTTGGATTTAGAAGCAGATATTTCCCTGTGCTGACTGCTGTTTCTTCCATATGCCGGTAATGGGCTGAAAACGCCTGTTTTGGGACTCTGCAGAGAAAGTGTTTGCAGACTGCTGAATCCACACACGGGTTTAACTCTGGAAGTTGAGTGCACACATTGACAACCGTTCTGTTACATAGCTGCGTTATGGATTTAGAAGCAGATATTTCCCTGTGCTGACTGCTGTTTCTTCAATATGCCGGTAATGGGCTGAAAACGCCTGTTTTGGGACTCTGCAGAGAAAATGTTTGCAGACTGCTGAATCCACACACGGGTTTAACTCTGCAAGTTGAGTGCACACATTGGCAACCGTTCTCTTAGATAGCTGCGTTTTGGATTTAGAAGCAGATATTTTCCTGTGCTGAGTGCTGTTTCTTCCATATGCCGGTAAAGGGTTGAAAACGCCTGTTTTGGGACTCTGCAGAGAAAGTGTTTGCAGACTCCTGAACCCACACACGGTTTTAACTATGGAAGTTGACTGCACACATTGACAACCGTTCTGTTAGATAGCTGCGTTTTGGATTTAGAAACAGATATTTCCCTGTGCTGACTGCTGTTTCTTCCATATGCCGGTAATGGGCTGAAAACGCCTGTTTTGGGACTCTGCAGAGTAAGTGTTTGCAGACTGCTGAACCCACACACGGGTTTAACTCTGGAAGTTGAGTGCCCACATTGACAACCATCCTGTTAGATAGCTGCGTTGTGGATTTAGAAGCAGATATTTCCCTGTGCTGACTGCTGTTTCTTCCATATGCCGGCAATGGGCTGAAAACACCTGTTTTGGGACTCTGCAGAGAAAGTGTTTGCAGACTACTGAATCCACACACGGGTTTAACTCTGGAAGTTGAATGCACACATTGACAACCGTTCTGTTAGATACCTGCGTTTTGGATTTAGAAGCAGATATTTCCCTCTGCTTACTGCTGTTTCTTCCATATGCCGGTAATGGGCTGAAAACGCCTGTTTTGGGACTCTGCAGAGAAAGTGTTTGCAGACTGCTGAATCCACACACGTGTTTAACGCTGGAAGATGAGTGCACACATTGACAACCGTTCTCTTAGATAGCTGCGTTTTGGATTTAGAAGCAGATATTTCCCTGTGCTGACTGCTGTTTCTTCCATATGCCAGCAATGGGCTGAAAACGCCTGTTTTGGGACTCTGCAGAGAAAGTGTTTGCAGACTGCTGAATCCACACACGGGTTTAACTCTGGAAGTTGAGTGCACACATTGACAACCGTTCTGTTAGATTCCTGCCTTTTGGATTTAGAAGCAGATATTTCCCTGTGCTGACTGCTCTTTCTTCCATATGCCGGTAATGGGCTGAAAACGCCTGTTTTGGGACTCTGCAGAGAAAGTGTTTGCAGACTGCTGAATCCACACACGGGTTTAACTCTGGAAGTCGAGTGCACACATTGACAACAGTCCTGTTAGATAGCTGCGTTGTGGATTTAGAAGCAGATATTTCCCTGTGCTGACTGCTGTTTCTTCCATATGCCGGCATTGGGCTGAAAACGCCTGTTTTGGGACTCTGCAGAGAAAGTGTTTGCAGACTGCTGAATCCACACACAGGTTTAACTCTGGAAGTTGAATGCACACATTGACAACCGTTCTGTTAGATAGCTGCGTTTTGGATTTAGAAGCAGATATTTCCCTCTGCTTACTGCTGTTTCTTCCATATGCCGGTAATGGGCTGAAAACGCCTGTTTTGGGACTCTGCAGAGAAAGTGTTTGCAGACTGCTGAATCCACACACGTGGTTAACTCTGGAAGATGAGTGCACACATTGACAACCGTTCTCTTAGATAGCTGCGCTTTGGATTTAGAAGCAGATATTTCCCTGTGCTGAATGCTGTTTCTTCCATATGCCGGTAATGGGCTGAAAACGCCTGTTTTGGGACTCTGCAGAGAAAGTGTTTGCAGACTGCTGAATCCACACACGGGTTTAACTCTGGAAGTTGAGTGCACACATTGACAACCGTCCTGTTAGATAGCTGCGTTGTGGATTTAGAAGCAGATATTTCCCTGTGCTGACTGCTGTTTCTTCCATATGCCGGTAATGGGCTGAAAACGCCTGTTTTGGGACTCTTCAGAGAAAGTGTTTGCAGACTGCTGAATCCACACACAGGTTTAACTCTGGAAGTTGAGTGCACACAATGACAACCGTTCTGTTAGATAGCTGCGTTTTGGATTTAGAAGCAGATATTTCCCTCTGCTTACTGCTGTTTCTTCCATATGCCGGTAATGGGCTGAAAACGCCTGTTTTGGGATTCTGCAGAGAAAGTGTTTGCAGACTGCTGAATCCACACACGGGTTTAACTCTGGAAGTTGAGTGCACACATTGACAACCGTTCTGTTAGATTCCAGCCTTTTGGATTTAGAAGCAGATATTTCCCTGTGCTGACTGCTCTTTCTTCCATATGCCGGTAATGGGCTGAAAACGCCTGTTTTGGGACTCTGCAGAGAAAGTGTTTGCAGACTGCTGAATCCACACACGGGTTTAACTCTGGAAGTTGAGTGCCCACATTGACATCCGTCCTTTTAGATAGCTGCGTTGTGGATTTAGAAGCAGATATTTCCCTGTGCTTACTGCTGTTTCTTCCATATGCCGGCAATGGGCTGAAAACGCCTGTTTTGGGACTCTGCAGAGAAAGTGTTTGCAGACTGCTGAATCCACACACAGGTTTAACTCTGGAAGCTGAATGCACACATTGACATCCGTTCTGTTAGATAGCTGCGTTTTGGATTTAGAAGCAGATATTTCCCTCTGCTTACTGCTGTTTCTTCCATATGCCGGTAATGGGCTGAAAACGCCTGTTTTGGGACTCTGCAGAGAAAGTGTTTGCAGACTGCTGAATCCACACACACGGTTAACTCTGGAAGATGAGTGCACACATTGTCAACCGTTCTCTTAGATAGCTGCGTTTTGGATTTAGAAGCAGATATTTCCCTGTGCTGACTGCTGTTTCTTCCATATGCCGGTAATGGGCTGAAAACGCCTGTTTTGGGACTCTGCAGAGAAAGTGTTTGGAGACTGCTGAATCCACACACGGGTTTAACTCTGGAAGTTGAGTGCACTCATTGACAACCGTCCTGTTAGATAGCTGCGTTGTGGATTTAGAAGCAGATATTTCCCTGTGCTGACTGCTGTTTCTTCCATATGCCGGTAATGGGCTGAAAACGCCTGTTTTGGGACTCTGCAGAGAAAGTGTTTGCAGACTGCTGAATTCACACACGGGTTTAACTCTGGAAGTTGAGTGCACACATTGACAACCGTTCTGTTAGATTCCTGCCTTTTGGATTTAGAAGCAGATATTTCCCTGTGCTGACTGCTGTTTCTTCCATATGCCGGTAATGGGCTGAAAACGCCTGTTTTGGGACTCTGCAGAGAAAGTGTTTGCAGAATGCTGAATCCACACACGGGTTTAACTCTGGAAGTTGAATGCACACATTGACAACCGTTCTGTTAGATAGCTGCGTTTTAGATTTAGAAGCAGATATTTCCCTCTGCTTACTGCTGTTTCTTCCATATGCCAGTAATGGGCTGAAAACGCCTGTTTTGGGACTCTACAGAGAAAGTGTTTGCAGACTGCTGAATCCACACACGTGGTTAACTCTGGAAGATGAGTGCACACATTGACAACCGTTCTCTTAGATAGCTGCGTTTTGGATTTAGAAGCAGATATTTCCCTGTGCTGACTGCTGTTTCTTCCATATGCCGGTAATGGGCTGAAAACGCCTGTTTTGGGACTCTGCAGAGAAAGTGTTTGCAGACTGCTGAATCCACACACGGGTTTAACTCTGGAAGTTGAGTGCACACATTGACAACCGTCCTGTTAGTTAGCTGCGTTGTGGATTTAGAAGCAGATATTTCCCTTTGCTGACTGCCGTTTCTTCCATATGCCGGTAATGGGCTGAAAACGCCTGTTTTGGGACTCTGCAGAGAAAGTGTTTGC
The DNA here is from genome assembly GCF_030222135.1 of Aotus nancymaae. NCBI lineage: Eukaryota > Metazoa > Chordata > Mammalia > Primates > Aotidae > Aotus > Aotus nancymaae. Next base: position 36,343 of record NW_026989009.1, read on the forward strand.
AGACTGCTGAATCCACACACAGGTTTAACTCTGGAAGTTGAATGCACACATTGACAACCGTTCTGTTAGATAGCTGCGTTTTGGATTTAGAAGCAGATATTTCCCTCTGCTTACTGCTGTTTCTTCCATATGCCGGTAATGGGCTGAAAACGCCTGTTTTGGGATTCTGCAGAGAAAGTGTTTGCAGACTGCTGAATCCACACACGGGTTTAACTCTGGAAGTTGAGTGCACACATTGACAACCGTTCTGTTAGATTCCTGCCTTTTGGATTTAGAAGCAGATATTTCCCTGTGCTGACTGCTCTTTCTTCCATATGCCGGTAATGGGCTGAAAACGCCTGTTTTGGGACTCTGCAGAGAAAGTGTTTGCAGACTGCTGAATCCACACACGGGTTTAACTCTGGAAGTTGAGTGCCCACATTGACAACCGTCCTGTTAGATAGCTGCGTTGTGGATTTAGAAGCAGATATTTCCCTGTGCTGACTGCTGTTTCTTCCATATGCCGGTAATGTGCTGAAAACGCCTGTTTTGGGACTCTGCAGAGAAAGTGTTTGCAGACTGGTGAATTCACACACGGGTTTAACTCTGGAAGTTGAGTGCACACATTGACAACCGTTCTGTTAGATTCCTGCCTTTTGGATTTAGAAGCAGATATTTCCCTGTGCTGACTGCTGTTTCTTCCATATGCCGGTAATGGGCTTAAAACGCCTGTTTGGGACTCTGCAGAGAAAGTGTTTGCAGTCTGCTGAATCCACACACGGGTGTAACTCTGGAAGTTGAGTGCCCACATTGACAACCGTTCTGTTAGATAGCTGCGTTTTGGATTTTGAAGCAGATATTTCCCTGTGCTGACTGCTGTTTCTTCCATATGCCGGTAATGGGCTGAAAACGCCTGTTTTGGGACTCTGCAGAGAAAGTGTTTCCAGACTGCCAAATCCACACACGGATTTAACTATGGAAGTTGATTGCACACATTGACAACCGTTCTGTTAGATAGCTGCGTTTTGGATTTAGAAGCAGATATTTCCCTGTGCTGACTGCTGTTTCTTCCATATGCCGGTAATGGGCTGAAAACGCCTGTTTTGGGACTCTGCAGAGAAAGTGTTTGCAGACTGCTGAATCCACACACTGGTTTAACTCTGGAAGTTGAGTGCACACATTGAGAACCGTTCTGTTAGATAGCTGCGTTTTGGATTTAGAAGCAGATATTTCCCTGTGCTGACGGCTGTTTCTTCCATATGCCGGTAATGGGCTGAAAACGCCTGTTTTGGGACTCTTCAGAGAAAGTGTTTGCAGACTGCTGAATCCACACACGGGTTTAACTCTGGAAGTTGAGTGCACACATTGACAACCGTTCTGTTACATAGCTGCGTTTTGGATTTAGAAGCAGATATTTCCCTGTGCTGACTGCTGTTTCTTCCATATGCCGGTAATGGGCTGAAAACGCCTGTTTTGGGACTCTGCAGAGAAAATGTTTGCAGACTGCTGAATCCACACACGGTTTTAACTCTGCAAGTTGAGTGCACACATTGACAACCGTTCTCTTAGATAGCTGCGTTTTGGATTTAGAAGCAGATATTTTCCTGTGCTGAGTGCTGTTTCATCCATATGCCGGTAAAGGGTTGAAAACGCCTGTTTTGGGACTCTGCAGAGAAAGTGTTTGCAGACTCCTGAACCCACACACGGTTTTAACTATGGAAGTTGACTGCACACATTGACAACCGTTCTGTTAGATAGCTGCGTTTTGGATTTAGAAACAGATATTTCCCTGTGCTGACTGCTGTTTCTTCCATATGCCGGTTATGGGCTGAAAACGCCTGTTTTGGGACTCTGCAGAGAAAGTGTTTGCAGACTGCTGAATCCACACACGGGTTTAACTCTGGAAGTTGAGTGCACACATTGACAACCGTTCTGTTAGATAGCTGCGTTTTGGATTTAGAAGCAGATATTTCCCTGTGCTGACTGCTGTTTCTTCCATATGCCGGTAATGGGCTGAAAACGCCTGTTTTGGGACTCTGCAGAGAAAGTGTTTGCAGACTGCTGAACCCACACACGGGTTTAACTATGGAAGTTGAGTGCACACATTGACAACCGTTCTGTTAGATAGCTGCGTTTTGGATTTAGAAGCAGATATTTCCCTGTGCTGACTGCTGTTTCTTCCATATGCCGGTAATGGGCTGAAAACGCCTGTTTTGGGACTCTGCAGAGAAAGTGATTACAGACTGCTGAATTCACACACGGGTTTACCTCTGGAAGCTGAGTGCACACATTGACAACCGTTCTGTTAGATAGCTGTGTTTTGGATTTAGAAGCAGATATTTCCCTGTGCTTACTGCTGTTTCTTCCATATGCCGGTAATGGGCTGAAAACGCCTGCTTTGGGACTCTGCAGAGAAAGTGTTTGCAGACTGCTGAATCCACACACGGGTTTAACTCTGGAAGTTGAGTGCAATCATTGAGAACCGTTCTGTTAGATAGCTGCGTTTTGGATTTAGAAGCAGATATTTCCCTGTGCTGACTGCTGTTTCTTCCATATGCCGGTAATGGACTGAAAAACGCCTGTTTTGGGACTCTGCAGAGAAAGTGTTTGCAGACTGCTGAATCCACACACGGGTTTAACTCTGGAAGCTGAGTGCACACATTGACAACCGCTCTGTTAGATAGCTGTGTTTTGGATTTAGAAGCAGATATTTCCCTGTGCTTACTGCTGTTTCTTCCATATGCCGGTAATGGGCTGAAAACGCCTGTTTTGGGACTCTGCAGAGAAAGTGTTTGCAGACTGCTGAATCCACACACGGGTTTAACTCTGGAAGTTGAGTGCACACATTGACAACCGTTCTGTTACATAGCTGCGTTGTGGATTTAGAAGCAGATATTTCCCTCTGCTTACTGCTGTTTCTTCCATATGCCGGTAATGGACTGAAAAACGCCTGTTTTGGGACTCTGCAGAGAAAGTGTTTGCAGACTGCTGAATCCACACACGGGTTTAACTCTGGAAGCTGAGTGCACACATTGACAACCGCTCTGTTAGATAGCTGTGTTTTGGATTTAGAAGCAGATATTTCCCTGTGCTTACTGCTGTTTCTTCCATATGCCGGTAATGGGCTGAAAACGCCTGTTTTGGGACTCTGCAGAGAAAGTGTTTGCAGACTGCTGAATCCACACACGTGTTTAACTCTGGAAGTTGAGTGCACACATTGAGAACCGTTCTGTTAGATAGCTGCGTTTTGGATTTAGAAGCAGATATTTCCCTGTGCTGACTGCTGTTTCTTCCATATGCCGGTAATGGGCTGAAAACGCCTGTTTTGGGACTCTGTAGAGAAAGTGTTTGCAGACTGCTGAATCCACACACGGGTTTAACTCTGCAAATTGAGTGCACACATTGACAACCGTTCTCTTAGATAGCTGCGTTTTGGATTTAGAAGCAGATATTTTCCTGTGCTGACTGCTCTTTCTTCCATATGCCGGTAATGGGCTGAAAACGCCTGTTTTGGGACTGTGCAGAGAAAGTGTTTGCAGACTCCTGAACCCACACACGGTTTTAACTATGCAAGTTGACTGCACACATTGACAACCGTTCTGTTAGATAGCTGCGTTTTGGATTTAGAAACAGATATTTCCCTGGGCTTACTGCTGTTTCTTCCATATGCCGGCAATGGGCTGAAAACGCCTGTTTTGGGATTCTGCAGAGAAACTTTTTGCAGACTGCTGAATCCACACACAGGTTTAACTCTGGAAGTTGAATGCACACATTGACAACCGTTATGTTAGATAGCTGCGTTTTGGATTTAGAAGCAGATATTTCCCTGTGCTGACTGCTGTTTCTTCCATATGCCGGTAATGGGCTGAAAACGCCTGTTTTGGGACTCTGCAGAGAAAGTGTTTGCAGACTGCTGAATCCACACACGGGTTTAACTCTGGAAGTTGAGTGCACACATTGACAACCGTCCTGTTAGATAGCTGCGTTGTGGATTTAGAAGCAGATATTTCCCTGTGCTCACTGCTGTTTCTTCCATATGCCGGTAATGGGCTGAAAACGCCTGTTTTGGGACTCTGCAGAGAAAGTGTTTGCAGACTGCTGAATTCACACACGGGTTTAACTCTGGAAGTTGAGTGCACACATTGACAACCGTTCTGTTAGATTCCTGCCTTTTGGATTTAGAAGCAGATATTTCCCTGTGCTGACTGCTGTTTCTTCCATATGCCGGTAATGGGCTGAAAACGCCTGTTTTGGGACTCTGCAGAGAAAGTGTTTGCAGACTGCTGAACCCACACACGGGTTTATCTCTGGAAGTTGAGTGCACACATTGACAACCGTTCTGTTAGATAGCTGCGTTTTGGATTTTGAAGCAGATATTTCCCTGTGCTGACTGCTGTTTCTTCCATATGCCGGTAATGGGCTGAAAACGTCTGTTTTGGGACTCTGCAGAGAAAGTGTTTGCAGACTGCCAAACCCACACACGGGTTTAACTATGGAAGTTGAGTGCACACATTGACAACCGTTCTGTTAGATAGCTGCGTTTTGGATTTAGAAGCAGATATTTCCCTGTGCTGACTGCTGTTTCTTCCATATGCCGGTAATGGGCTGAAAACGCCTGTTTTGGGACTCTGCAGAGAAAGTGTTTGCAGACTGCTGAATCCACACACTGGTTTAACTCTGGAAGTTGAGTGCACACATTGACAACCGTTCTGCTAGATAGCTGCGTTTTGGATTTAGAAGCAGATATTTCCCTGTGCTGACTGCTGTTTCTTCCATATGCCGGTAATGGGCTGAAAACGCCTGTTTTGGGACTCTGCAGAGAAAGTGTTTGCAGACTGCTGAATCCACACACGGGTTTAACTCTGGAAGTTGAGTGCACACATTGACAACCGTTCTGTTACATAGCTGCGTTTTGGATTTAGAAGCAGATATTTCCCTGTGCTGACTGCTGTTTCTTCAATATGCCGGTAATGGGCTGAAAACGCCTGTTTTGGGACTCTGCAGAGAAAATGTTTGCAGACTGCTGAATCCACACACGGGTTTAACTCTGCAAGTTGAGTGCACACATTGACAACCGTTCTCTTAGATAGCTGCGTTTTGGATTTAGAAGCAGATATTTTCCTGTGCTGAGTGCTGTTTCTTCCATATGCCGGTAAAGGGTTGAAAACGCCTGTTTTGGGACTCTGCAGAGAAAGTGTTTGCAGACTCCTGAACCCACACACGGTTTTAACTATGGAAGTTGACTGCACACATTGACAACCGTTCTGTTAGATAGCTGCGTTTTGGATTTAGAAACAGATATTTCCCTGTGCTGACTGCTGTTTCTTCCATATGCCGGTTATAGGCTGAAAACGCCTGTTTTGGGACTCTGCAGAGAAAGTGTTTGCAGACTGCTGAATCCACACACGGGTTTAACTCTGGAAGTTGAGTGCACACATTGACAACCGTTCTGTTAGATAGCTGCGTTTTGGATTTAGAAGCAGATATTTCCCTGTGCTGACTGCTGTTTCTTCCATATGCCGGTAATGGGCTGAAAACGCCTGTTTTGGGACTCTGCAGAGAAAGTGTTTGCAGACTGCTGAATCCACACACGGGTTTAACTCTGGAAGTTGAGTGCACACATTGACAACCGTCCTGTTAGATAGCTGCGTTGTGGATTTAGAAGCAGATATTTCCCTGTGCTCACTGCTGTTTCTTCCATATGCCGGTAATGGGCTGATAACGCCTGTTTTGGGACTCTGCAGAGAAAGTGTTTGCAGACTGCTGAATTCACACACGGGTTTAACTCTGGAAGTTGAGTGCACACATTGACAACCGTTCTGTTAGATTCCTGCCTTTTGGATTTAGAAGCAGATATTTCCCTGTGCTGACTGCTGTTTCTACCATATGCCGGTAATGGGCTGAAAACGCCTGTTTTGGGACTCTGCAGAGAAAGTGTTTGCAGACTGCTGAACCCACACACGGGTTTATCTCTGGAAGTTGAGTGCACACATTGACAACCGTTCTGTTAGATAGCTGCGTTTTGGATTTTGAAGCAGATATTTCCCTGTGCTGACTGCTGTTTCTTCCATATGCCGGTAATGGGCTGAAAACGCCTGTTTTGGGACTCTGCAGAGAAAGTGTTTGCAGACTGCCAAACCCACACACGGGTTTAACTATGGAAGTTGAGTGCACACATTGACAACCGTTCTGTTAGATAGCTGCGTTTTGGATTTAGAAGCAGATATTTCCCTGTGCTGACTGCTGTTTCTTCCATATGCCGGTAATGGGCTGAAAACGCCTGTTTTGGGACTCTGCAGAGAAAGTGTTTGCAGACTGCTGAATCCACACACTGGTTTAACTCTGGAAGTTGAGTGCACATATTGACAACCGTTCTGCTAGATAGCTGCGTTTTGGATTTAGAAGCAGATATTTCCCTGTGCTGACTGCTGTTTCTTCCATATGCCGGTAATGGGCTGAAAACGCCTGTTTTGGGACTCTGCAGAGAAAGTGTTTGCAGACTGCTGAATCCACAAACGGGTTTACCTCTGGAAGCTGAGTGCACACATTGACAACCGTTCTGTTAGATAGCTGTGTTTTGGATTTAGAAGCAGATATTTCCCTGTGCTTACTGCTGTTTCTTCCATATGCCGGTAATGGGCTGAAAACGCCTGTTTTGGGACTCTGCAGAGAAAGTGTTTGCAGACTGCTGAATCCACACACGGGTTTAACTCTGGAAGTTGAGTGCAATCATTGAGAACCGTTCTGTTAGATAGCTGCGTTTTGGATTTAGAAGCAGATATTTCCCTGTGCTGACTGCTGTTTCTTCCATATGCCGGTAATGGACTGAAAAACGCCTGTTTTGGGACTCTGCAGAGAAAGTGTTTGCAGACTGCTGAATCCACACACGGGTTTAACTCTGGAAGTTGAGTGCACACATTGAGAACCGTTCTGTTAGATAGCTGCGTTTTGGATTTAGAAGCAGATATTTCCCTGTGCTGACTGCTGTTTCTTCCATATGCCGGTAATGGGCTGAAAACGCCTGTTTTGGGACTCTGCAGAGAAAGTGTTTGCAGACTGCTGAATCCACACACGGGTTTAACTCTGCAAGTTGAGTGCACACATTGAAAACCGTTCTCTTAGATAGCTGCGTTTTGGATTTAGAAGCAGATATTTCCCTGTGCTTACTGCTGTTTCTTCCATATGCCGGTAATGGGCTGAAAACGCCTGTTTTGCGACTCTGCAGAGAAAGTGTTTGCTGACTGCTGAATCCACACACGGCTTTAACTATGGAAGTTGACTGCACACATTGACATCCGTTCTGTTAGATAGCTGCGTTTTGGATTTAGAAACAGATATTTCCCTGTGCTGACTGCTGTTTCTTCCATATGCCGGCAATGGGCTGAAAACGCCTGTTTTGGGACTCTGCAGAGAAAGTGTTTGCAGACTGCTGAATCCACACACAGGTTTAACTCTGGAAGTTGAATGCACACATTGACAACCGCTCTGTTAGATAGCTGCGTTTTGGATTTAGAAGCAGATATTTCCCTCTGCTTACTGCTGTTTCTTCCATATGCCGGTAATGGGCTGAAAACGCCTGTTTTGGGACTCTGCAGAGAAAGTGTTTGCAGACTTCTGAATCCACACACGTGGTTAACTCTGGAAGATGAGTGCACACATTGTCAACCGTTCTCTTAGATAGCTGCGTTTTGGATTTAGAAGCAGATATTTCCCTGTGATGACTGCTGTTTCTTCCATATGCCGGTAATGGTCTGAAAACGCCTGTTTTGGGACTCTGCAGAGAAAGTGTTTGCAGACTGCTGAACCCACACACGGGTTTATCTCTGGAAGTTGAGTGCACACATTGACAACCGTTCTGTTAGATAGCTGCGTTTTGGATTTTGAAGCAGATATTTCCCTGTGCTGACTGCTGCTTCTTCCATATGCCGGTAATGGGCTGAAAACGCCTCTTTTGGGACTCTGCAGAGAAAGTGTTTGCAGACTGCTAAACCCACACACGGGTTTAACTATGGAAGTTGATTGCACACATTGACAACCGTTCTGTTAGATAGCTGCGTTTTGGATTTAGAAGCAGATATTTCCCTGTGCTGACTGCTGTTTCTTCCATATGACGGTAATGGGCTGAAAACGCCTGTTTTGGGACTCTGCAGAGAAAGTGTTTGCAGACTGCTGAATCCACACACTGGTTTAACTCTGGAAGTTGAGTGCACACATTGAGAACCGTTCTGTTAGATAGCTGCGTTTTGGAATTAGAAGCAGATATTTCCCTGTGCTGACTGCTGTTTCTTCCATATGCCGGTAATGGGCTGAAAACGCCTGTTTTGGGACTCTGCAGAGAAAGTGTTTGCAGACTGCTGAATCCACACACAGGTTTAACTCTGGAGGTTGAGTGCACACATTGACAACCGTTCTGTTAGATAGCTGCTGTTTTGGATTTAGAAGCAGATATTTCCCTCTGCTTACTGCTGTTTCTTCCATATGCCGGTAATGGGCTGAAAACGCCTGTTTTGGGACTCTGCAGAGAAAGTGTTTGCAGACTGCTGAATCCACACACGTGTTTAACTCTGGAAGATGAGTGCACACATTGTCAACCGTTCTCTTAGATAGCTGCGTTTTGGATTTAGAAGCAGATATTTCCCTGTGCTGACTGCTGTTTCTTCCATATGCCGGTAATGGGCTGAAAACGCCTGTTTTGGGACTCTGCAGAGAAAGTGTTTGCAGACTGCTGAATCCACACGGGTTTAACTCTGGAAGTTGAGTGCACACATTGACAACCGTCCTGTTAGATAGCTGCGTTGTGGATTTAGAAGCAGATATTTCCCTGTGCTGACTGCTGTTTCTTCCATATGCCGGTAATGGGCTGAAAACGCCTGTTTTGGGACTCTGCAGAGAAAGTGTTTGCAGACTGCTGAATTCACACACGGGTTTAACTCTGGAAGTTGAGTGCACACATTGACAACCGTTCTGTTAGATTCCTGCCTTTTGGATTTAGAAGCAGATATTTCCCTGTGCTGACTGCTGTTTCTTCCATATGCCGGTATTGGGCTGAAAACGCCTGTTTTGGGACTCTGCAGGGAAAGTGTTTGCAGACTGCTGAACCCATACACGGGTTTATCTCTGGAAGTTGAGTGCACACATTGACAACCGTTCTGTTAGATAGCTGCGTTTTGGATTTAGAAGCAGATATTTCCCTGTGCTGACTGCTGTTTCTTCCGTATGCCGGTAATGGCCTGAAAACGCCTGTTTTGGGTCTCTGCAGAGAAAATGTTTGCAGACTGCTGAATCCACACACGGGTTTAACTCTGCAAGTTGAGTGCACACATTGACAACCGTTCTCTTAGATAGCTGCGTTTTGGATTTAGAAGCAGATATTTTCCTGTGCTGAGTGCTGTTTCTTCCATATGCCGGTAAAGGGTTGAAAACGCCTGTTTTGGGACTCTGCAGAGAAAGTGTTTGCAGACTGCTGAATCCACACACGGGTTTAACTCTGGAAGTTGAGTGCACACATTGACAAACGTTCTGTTAGATAGCTGCGTTTTGGATTTAGAAGCAGATATTTCCCTGTGCTGACTGCTGTTTCTTCCATATGCCGGTAATGGGCTGAAAACGCCTGTTTTGGGACTCTGCAGAGAAAGTGTTTGCAGACTGCTGAACCCACACACGGGTTTAACTATGGAAGTTGAGTGCACACATTGACAACCGTTCTGTTAGATAGCTGCGTTTTGGATTTAGAAGCAGATATTTCCCTGTGCTGACTGCTGTTTCTTCCATATGCCGGTAATGGGCTGAAAACGCCTGTTTTGGGACTCTGCAGAGAAAGTGTTTGCAGACTGCTGAATCCACACACGGGTTTACCTCTGGAAGCTGAGTGCACACATTGACAACCGTTCTGTTAGATAGCTGCGTTTTGGATTTAGAAGCAGATATTTCCCTGTGATTACTGCAGTTTCTTCCATATGCAGGTATTGGGCTGAAAACGCCTGTTTTGGGACTCTGCAGAGAAAGTGTTTGCAGACTGCTGAATCCACACACGGGTTTAACTCTGGAAGTTGAGTGCAAACATTGGGAACCATTCTGTTAGATAGCTGCGTTTTGGATTTAGAAGCAGATATTTCCCTGTGCTAACTGCTGTTTCTTCCATATGCCGGTAATGGGCTGAAAACGCCTGTTTTGGGACTCTGCAGAGAAAGTGTTTACAGACTGCTGAACCCACACACAGGTTTAACTCTGGAAGTTGAATGCACAAATTGACAACCGTTCTGTTAGATAGCTGCGTTTTGGATTTAGAAGCAGATATTTCACTGTGCTGACTGCTGTTTCTTCCTTATGCCAGTAATCGACTGAAAAGGCCTGTTTTGGGACTCTGCAGAGAAAGTGTTTGCAGACTGCTGAATCGACACACGGGTTTATCTCTGGAAGTTGAGTACACACATAGACAACCGTTCTGTTAGATAGCTGCGTTTTGGATTTAGAAGCAGATATTTCCCTGTGCTGACGGCTGTTTATTCCATATGCCGGTAATGGGCTGAAAACGCCTGTTTTGGGACTCTGCAGAGAAAGTGTTTGCAGACTGCTGAACCCACACACGGGTTTAACTCTGGAAGTTGAGTGCACACATTGACAACCGTTCTGTTAGATAGCGTCGTTTTGGATTTAGAAGCAGATACTTCCCAGTGCTGACTGCTGTTTCTTCCATATGCCGGTAATGGACTGAAAACGCCTGTTTTGGGACTCTGCAGAGAAAGTGTTTGCAGATTGCTGAACCCACACACGGGTTTAACTATGGAAGTTGAGTGCACACATTGACAACCGTTCTGTTAGATAGCTGCGTTTTGGATTTAGAAGCAGACATTTCCCTGTGCTGACTGCTGTTTCTTCCATATGCCGGTAATGGGCTGAAAACGCCTGTTTTGGGACTCTGCAGAGAAAGTCTCTGCAGACTGCTGAATCCACACACGGGTTTATCTCTGGAAGTTGAGTGAACACATTGACAACCGTTCTCTTAGATAGCTGCGTTTTGGATTTAGAAGCAGATATTTCCCTGTGCTGACTGCTGTTTCTTCCATATGCCGGTAATGGGCTGAAAACGCCTGTTTTGGGACTCTGCAGAGAAAGTGTTTACAGACTGCTGAACCCACACTCAGGTTTAACTCTGGAAGTTGAATGCACAAATTGACAACCGTTCTGTTAGATAGCTGCGTTTTGGATTTAGAAGCAGATATTTCACTGTGCTGACTGCTGTTTCTTCCTTATGCCAGTAATCGACTGAAAAGGCCTGTTTTGGGACTCTGCAGAGAAAGTGTTTGCAGACTGCTGAATCGACACACGGGTTTATCTCTGGAAGTTGAGTACACACATAGACAACCGTTCTGTTAGATAGCTGCGTTTTGGATTTAGAAGCAGATATTTCCCTGTGCTGACGGCTGTTTATTCCATATGCCGGTAATGGGCTGAAAACGCCTGTTTTGGGACTCTGCAGAGAAAGTGTTTGCAGACTGCTGAACCCACACACGGGTTTAACTCTGGAAGTTGAGTGCACACATTGACAACCGTTCTGTTAGATAGCGTCGTTTTGGATTTAGAAGCAGATACTTCCCAGTGCTGACTGCTGTTTCTTCCATATGCCGGTAATGGACTGAAAACGCCTGTTTTGGGACTCTGCAGAGAAACTGTTTGCAGATTGCTGAACCCACACACGGGTTTAACTATGGAAGTTGAGTGCACACATTGACAACCGTTCTGTTAGATAGCTGCGTTTTGGATTTAGAAGCAGACATTTCCCTGTGCTGACTGCTGTTTCTTCCATATGCCGGTAATGGGCTGAAAACGCCTGTTTTGGGACTCTGCAGAGAAAGTGTTTGCAGACTGCTGAATCCACACACGGGTTTATCTCTGGAAGTTGAGTGAACACATTGACAACCGTTCTCTTAGATAGCTGCGTTTTGGATTTAGAAGCAGATATTTCCCTGTGCTGACTGCTGTTTCTTCCATATGCCGGTAATGGGCTGAAAACGCCTGTTTTGGGACTCTGCAGAGAAAGTGTTTACAGACTGCTGAACCCACACACAGGTTTAACTCTGGAAGTTGAATGCACAAATTGACAACCGTTCTGTTAGATAGCTGCGTTTTGGATTTAGAAGCAGATATTTCATTGTGCTGACTGCTGTTTCTTCCTTATGCCAGTAATCGACTGAAAAGGCCTGTTTTGGGACTCTGCAGAGAAAGTGTTTGCAGACTGCTGAATCCACACACGGGTTTAACTCTGGAAGTTGAGTGCACACATTGACAACCGTTCTGTTAGATAGCTGCGTTTTGGATTTAGAAGCAGATATTTCCCTGTGCTGACTGCTGTTTCTTCCATATGCCGGTAATGGGCTGAAAACGCCTGTTTTGGGACTCTGCAGAGAAAGTGTTTGCAGACTGCTGAATTCACACACGGGTTTAACTCTGGAAATTGAGTGCACACATTGACAACCGTTCTGTTAGGTAGCTGCCTTTTGGATTTAGAAGCAGATATTTCCCTGTGCTGACTGCTCTTTCTTCCATATGCCGGTAATGGGCTGAAAACGCCTGTTTTGGGGCTCTGCAGAGAAAGTGTTTGCAGACTGCTGAATCCACACACGGGTTTAACTCTGGAAGTTGAGTGCACACATTGACAACCGTCCTGTTAGATAGCTGCGTTTTGGATTTAGAAGCAGATATTTCCCTGTGCTGAGTGCTGCTTCTTCCATATGCCGGTAAAGGGCTGAAAACGCCTGTTTTGTGACTCTGCAGAGAAAGTGTTTGCAGAATGCTGAATCCACACACGGGTTTAACTCTGGAAGTTGAGTGCACACATTGACAACCGTTCTGTTAGATAGCTGCGTTGTGGATTTAGAAGCAGATATTTCCCTGTGCTGACTGCTGCTTCTTCCATATGCCGGTAATGGGCTGAAAACGCCTGTTTTGGGACTCTGCAGAGAAAGTGTTTGCAGACTGCTGAATCCACACACGTGTTTAACTCTGGAAGATGAGTGCACACATTGACAACCGTTCTCTTAGATAGCTGCGTTTTGGATTTAGAAGCAGATATTTCCCTGTGCTGACTGCTGTTTCTTCCATGTGCCGGTAACGGGCTGAAAACGCCTGTTTTGGGACTCTGCAGAAAAAGTGTTTGCAGACTGCTGAATCCACACACGGGTTTAACTCTGGAAGTTGAGTGCACACATTGACAACCGTCCTGTTAGATAGCTGCGTTGTGGATTTAGAAGCAGATATTTCCCTGTGCTGCCTGCTGTTTCTTCCATATGCCGGTAATGGGCTGAAAACGCCTGTTTTGGGACTCTGCAGAGAAAGTGTTTGCAGACTGCTGAATTCACACACGGGTTTAACTCTGGAAGTTGAGTCCACACATTGACAACCGTTCTGTTAGATTCCTACCTTTTGGATTTAGAAGCAGATATTTCCCTGTGCTGACTGCTCTTTCTTCCATATGCCGGTAATGGGCTGAAAACGCCTGTTTTGGGACTCTGCAGAGAAAGTGTTTGCAGACTGCTGAATCCACACACGGGTTTAACTCTGGAAGTTGAGTGCCCACATTGACAACCGTCCTGTTAGATAGCTGCGTTGTGGATTTAGAAGCAGATATTTCCCTGTGCTGACTGCTGTTTCTTCCATATGCCGGTAATGGGCTGAAAACGCCTGTTTTGGGATTCTGCAGAGAAAGTGTTTCCAGACTGCTGAATCCACACACAGGTTTAACTCTGGAAGTTGAATGCACACATTGACAACCGTTCTGTTAGATAGCTGCGTTTTGGATTTAGAAGCAGATATTTCCCTCTGCTTACTGCTGTTTCTTCCATATGCCGGTAATGGGCTGAAAACGCCTGTTTTGGGACTCTGCAGAGAAAGTGTTTGCAGACTGCTGAATCCACACACGGGTTTAACTCTGGAAGTTGAGTGCCCACATTGACAACCGTCCTGTTAGATAGCTGCGTTGTGGATTTAGAAGCAGATATTTCCCTGTGCTGACTGCTGTTTCTTCCATATGCCAGTAATGGGCTGAAAACGCCTGTTTTGGGACTCTGCAGAGAAAGTGTTTGCAGACTGCTGAATCCACACACGGGTTTAACTCTGGAAGTTGAGTGCACACATTGACAACCGTCCTGTTAGATAGCTGCGTTGTGGATTTAGAAGCAGATAATTCCCTGTGCTGACTGCAGTTTCTTCCATATGCCGGTAAAGGGCTGAAAACGCCTGTTTTGGGACTCTGCAGAGAAAGTGTTTGCAGACTGATGAATCCACACACGGGTTTAACTCTGGAAGTTGAGTGCACACATTGACAACCGTTCTGTTAGATAGCTGCGTTTTGGATTTAGAAGCAGATATTTCCCTGTGGTGACGGCGGTTTCTTCCATATGCCGGTAATGGGCTGAAAACGCCTGTTTTGGGACTCTGCAGAGAAAGTGTTTGCAGACTGCTGAACCCACACACGGGTTTAACTATGGAAGTTGAGTGCACACATTGACAACCGTTCTGTTAGATAGCTTCGTTTTGGATTTAGAAGCAGATATTTCCCTGGGCTTACTGCTGTTTCTTCCATATGCCGGTAATGGGCTGAAAACGCCTGTTTTGGGACTCTGCAGAGAAAGTGTTTGCAGACTGCTGAATCCAAACACGGGTTTAACTCTGGAAGTTGAGTGCACACATTGACAACCGTTCTGTTAGATAGCTGCGTTTTGGATTTAGAAGCAGATATTTCCCTGTGCTGACTGCTGTTTCTTCCATATGCTGGTAAAGGGCTGAAAACGCCTGTTTTGGGACTCTGCAGAGAAAGTGTTTGCAGACTGCTGAATCCACACACGGCTTTAACTCTGGAAGTTGAGTGCACACATTGAGAACCGTTCTGTTAGATAGCTGCGTTTTGGATTTAGAAGCAGATATTTCCCTGTGCTGACTGCTGTTTCTTCCATATGCCGGTAATTGGCTGAAAACGCCTGTTTTGGGACTCAGCAGAGAAAGTGTTTGCAGACTGCTGAACACACACACGGGTTTAACTCTGGAAGTTGAGTGCACACATTGACAACCGTTCTGTTAGATAGCGGCGTTTTGGATTTAGAAGCAGATAATTCCCAGTGCTGACTGCTGTTTCTTCCATATGCCGGTAATGGGCTGAAAACGCCTGTTTTGGGACTCTGCAGAGAAACTGTTTGCAGATTGCTGAACCCACACACGGGTTTAACTATGGAAGTTGAGTGCACACATTGACAACCGTTCTGTTAGATAGCTGCGTTTTGGATTTAGAAGCAGACATTTCCCTGTGCTGACTGCTGTTTCTTCCATATGCCGGTAATGGGCTGAAAACGCCTGTTTTGGGACTCTGCAGAGAAAGTGTTTGCAGACTGCTGAATCCACACACGGGTTTAACTCTGGAAGTTGAGTGAACACATTGACAACCGTTCTCTTAGATAGCTGCGTTTTGGATTTAGAAGCAGATATTTCCCTGTGCTGACTGCTGTTTCTTCCATATGCCGGTAATGGGCTGAAAACGCCTGTTTTGGGACTCTGCAGAGAAAGTGTTTGCAGACTGCTGAATCCACACACGTGTTTAACTCTGGAAGATGAGTGCACACATTGACAACCGTTCTCTTAGATAGCTGCGTTTTGGATTTAGAAGCAGATATTTCCCTGTGCTGACTGCTGTTTCTTCCATATGCCGGTAATGGGCTGAAAACGCCTGTTTTGGGACTCTGCAGAGAAAGTGTTTGCAGACTGCTGAATCCACACACGGGTTTAACTCTGGAAGTTGAGTGCACACATTGACAACCGTTCTGTTAGATAGCTGCGTTTTGGATTTAGAAGCAGATATTTCCCTGTGCTGACTGCTGTTTCTTCCATATGCCGGTAATGGGCTGAAAACGCCTGTTTTGGGACTCTGCAGAGAAAGTGTTTGCAGACTGCTGAATTCACACACGGGTTTAACTCTGGAAATTGAGTGCACACATTGACAACCGTTCTGTTAGGTAGCTGCCTTTTGGATTTAGAAGAAGATATTTCCCTGTGCTGACTGCTCTTTCTTCCATATGCCGGTAATGGGCTGAAAACGCCTGTTTTGGGGCTCTGCAGAGAAAGTGTTTGCAGACTGCTGAATCCACACACGGGTTTAACTCTGGAAGTTGAGTGCACACATTGACAACCGTCCTGTTAGATAGCTGCCTTTTGGATTTAGAAGCAGATATTTCCCTGTGCTGAGTGCTGCTTCTTCCATATGCCGGTAAAGGGCTGAAAACGCCTGTTTTGGGACTCTGCAGAGAAAGTGTTTGCAGACTGCTGAATCCACACACGGGTTTAACTCTGGAAGTTGAGTGCACACATTGACAACCGTTCTGTTAGATAGCTGCGTTGTGGATTTAGAAGCAGATATTTCCCTGTGCTGACTGCTGTTTCTTCCATATGCCGGTAATGGGCTGAAAACGCCTGTTTTGGGACTCTGCAGAGAAAGTGTTTGCAGACTGCTGAATCCACACACGGGTTTAACTCTGGAAGTTGAGTGAACACATTGACAACCGTTCTCTTAGATAGCTGCGTTTTGGATTTAGAAGCAGATATTTCCCTGTGCTGACTGCTGCTTCTTCCATATGCCGGTAATGGGCTGAAAACGCCTGTTTTGGGACTCTGCAGAGAAAGTTTTTGCAGACTGCTGAATCCACACACGTGTTTAACTCTGGAAGATGAGTGCACACATTGACAACCGTTCTCTTAGATAGCTGCGTTTTGGATTTAGAAGCAGATATTTCCCTGTGCTGACTGCTGTTTCTTCCATGTGCCGGTAACGGGCTGAAAACGCCTGTTTTGGGACTCAGCAGAAAAAGTGTTTGCAGACTGCTGAATCCACACACGGGTTTAACTCTGGAAGTTGAGTGCACACATTGACAACCGTCCTGTTAGATAGCTGCGTTGTGGATTTAGAAGCAGATATTTCCCTGTGCTGCCTGCTGTTTCTTCCATATGCCGGTAATGGGCTGAAAACGCCTGTTTTGGGACTCTGCAGAGAAAGTGTTTGCAGACTGCTGAATTCACACACGGGTTTAACTCTGGAAGTTGAGTCCACACATTGACAACCGTTCTGTTAGATTCCTACCTTTTGGATTTAGAAGCAGATATTTCCCTGTGCTGACTGCTCTTTCTTCCATATGCCGGTAATGGGCTGAAAACGCCTGTTTTGGGACTCTGCAGAGAAAGTGTTTGCAGACTGCTGAATCCACACACGGGTTTAACTCTGGAAGTTGAGTGCCCACATTGACAACCGTCCTGTTAGATAGCTGCGTTGTGGATTTAGAAGCAGATATTTCCCTGTGCTGACTGCTGTTTCTTCCATATGCCGGTAATGGGCTGAAAACGCCTGTTTTGGGATTCTGCAGAGAAAGTGTTTCCAGACTGCTGAATCCACACACAGGTTTAACTCTGGAAGTTGAATGCACACATTGACAACCGTTCTGTTAGATAGCTGCGTTTTGGATTTAGAAGCAGATATTTCCCTCTGCTTACTGCTGTTTCTTCCATATGCCGGTAATGGGCTGAAAACGCCTGTTTTGGGACTCTGCAGAGAAAGTGTTTGCAGACTGCTGAATCCACACACGGGTTTAACTCTGGAAGTTGAGTGCCCACATTGACAACCGTCCTGTTAGATAGCTGCGTTGTGGATTTAGAAGCAGATATTTCCCTGTGCTGACTGCTGTTTCTTCCATATGCCAGTAATGGGCTGAAAACGCCTGTTTTGGGACTCTGCAGAGAAAGTGTTTGCAGACTGCTGAATCCACACACGGGTTTAACTCTGGAAGTTGAGTGCACACATTGACAACCGTCCTGTTAGATAGCTGCGTTGTGGATTTAGAAGCAGATAATTCCCTGTGCTGACTGCAGTTTCTTCCATATGCCGGTAAAGGGCTGAAAACGCCTGTTTTGGGACTCTGCAGAGAAAGTGTTTGCAGACTGATGAATCCACACACGGGTTTAACTCTGGAAGTTGAGTGCACACATTGACAACCGTTCTGTTAGATAGCTGCGTTTTGGATTTAGAAGCAGATATTTCCCTGTGGTGACGGCGGTTTCTTCCATATGCCGGTAATGGGCTGAAAACGCCTGTTTTGGGACTCTGCAGAGAAAGTGTTTGCAGACTGCTGAACCCACACACGGGTTTAACTATGGAAGTTGAGTGCACACATTGACAACCGTTCTGTTAGATAGCTTCGTTTTGGATTTAGAAGCAGATATTTCCCTGGGCTTACTGCTGTTTCTTCCATATGCCGGTAATGGGCTGAAAACGCCTGTTTTGGGACTCTGCAGAGAAAGTGTTTGCAGACTGCTGAATCCAAACACGGGTTTAACTCTGGAAGTTGAGTGCACACATTGACAACCGTTCTGTTAGATAGCTGCGTTTTGGATTTAGAAGCAGATATTTCCCTGTGCTGACTGCTGTTTCTTCCATATGCTGGTAAAGGGCTGAAAACGCCTGTTTTGGGACTCTGCAGAGAAAGTGTTTGCAGACTGCTGAATCCACACACGGCTTTAACTCTGGAAGTTGAGTGCACACATTGAGAACCGTTCTGTTAGATAGCTGCGTTTTGGATTTAGAAGCAGATATTTCCCTGTGCTGACTGCTGTTTCTTCCATATGCCGGTAATTGGCTGAAAACGCCTGTTTTGGGACTCAGCAGAGAAAGTGTTTGCAGACTGCTGAACACACACACGGGTTTAACTCTGGAAGTTGAGTGCACACATTGACAACCGTTCTGTTAGATAGCGGCGTTTTGGATTTAGAAGCAGATAATTCCCAGTGCTGACTGCTGTTTCTTCCATATGCCGGTAATGGGCTGAAAACGCCTGTTTTGGGACTCTGCAGAGAAACTGTTTGCAGATTGCTGAACCCACACACGGGTTTAACTATGGAAGTTGAGTGCACACATTGACAACCGTTCTGTTAGATAGCTGCGTTTTGGATTTAGAAGCAGACATTTCCCTGTGCTGACTGCTGTTTCTTCCATATGCCGGTAATGGGCTGAAAACGCCTGTTTTGGGACTCTGCAGAGAAAGTGTTTGCAGACTGATGAATCCACACACGGGTTTAACTCTGGAAGTTGAGTGCACACATTGACAACCGTTCTGTTAGATAGCTGCGTTTTGGATTTAGAAGCAGATATTTCCCTGTGGTGACGGCGGTTTCTTCCATATGCCGGTAATGGGCTGAAAACGCCTGTTTTGGGACTCTGCAGAGAAAGTGTTTGCAGACTGCTGAACCCACACACGGGTTTAACTATGGAAGTTGAGTGCACACATTGACAACCGTTCTGTTAGATAGCTTCGTTTTGGATTTAGAAGCAGATATTTCCCTGGGCTTACTGCTGTTTCTTCCATATGCCGGTAATGGGCTGAAAACGCCTGTTTTGGGACTCTGCAGAGAAAGTGTTTGCAGACTGCTGAATCCAAACACGGGTTTAACTCTGGAAGTTGAGTGCACACATTGACAACCGTTCTGTTAGATAGCTGCGTTTTGGATTTAGAAGCAGATATTTCCCTGTGCTGACTGCTGTTTCTTCCATATGCTGGTAAAGGGCTGAAAACGCCTGTTTTGGGACTCTGCAGAGAAAGTGTTTGCAGACTGCTGAATCCACACACGGCTTTAACTCTGGAAGTTGAGTGCACACATTGAGAACCGTTCTGTTAGATAGCTGCGTTTTGGATTTAGAAGCAGATATTTCCCTGTGCTGACTGCTGTTTCTTCCATATGCCGGTAATTGGCTGAAAACGCCTGTTTTGGGACTCAGCAGAGAAAGTGTTTGCAGACTGCTGAACACACACACGGGTTTAACTCTGGAAGTTGAGTGCACACATTGACAACCGTTCTGTTAGATAGCGGCGTTTTGGATTTAGAAGCAGATAATTCCCAGTGCTGACTGCTGTTTCTTCCATATGCCGGTAATGGGCTGAAAACGCCTGTTTTGGGACTCTGCAGAGAAACTGTTTGCAGATTGCTGAACCCACACACGGGTTTAACTATGGAAGTTGAGTGCACACATTGACAACCGTTCTGTTAGATAGCTGCGTTTTGGATTTAGAAGCAGACATTTCCCTGTGCTGACTGCTGTTTCTTCCATATGCCGGTAATGGGCTGAAAACGCCTGTTTTGGGACTCTGCAGAGAAAGTGTTTGCAGACTGCTGAATCCACACACGGGTTTAACTCTGGAAGTTGAGTGAACACATTGACAACCGTTCTCTTAGATAGCTGCGTTTTGGATTTAGAAGCAGATATTTCCCTGTGCTGACTGCTGTTTCTTCCATATGCCGGTAATGGGCTGAAAACGCCTGTTTTGGGACTCTGCAGAGAAAGTGTTTGCAGACTGCTGAATCCACACACGTGTTTAACTCTGGAAGATGAGTGCACACATTGACAACCGTTCTCTTAGATAGCTGCGTTTTGGATTTAGAAGCAGATATTTCCCTGTGCTGACTGCTGTTTCTTCCATATGCCGGTAATGGGCTGAAAACGCCTGTTTTGGGACTCTGCAGAGAAAGTGTTTGCAGACTGCTGAATCCACACACGGGTTTAACTCTGGAAGTTGAGTGCACACATTGACAACCGTTCTGTTAGATAGCTGCGTTTTGGATTTAGAAGCAGATATTTCCCTGTGCTGACTGCTGTTTCTTCCATATGCCGGTAATGGGCTGAAAACGCCTGTTTTGGGACTCTGCAGAGAAAGTGTTTGCAGACTGCTGAATTCACACACGGGTTTAACTCTGGAAATTGAGTGCACACATTGACAACCGTTCTGTTAGGTAGCTGCCTTTTGGATTTAGAAGAAGATATTTCCCTGTGCTGACTGCTCTTTCTTCCATATGCCGGTAATGGGCTGAAAACGCCTGTTTTGGGGCTCTGCAGAGAAAGTGTTTGCAGACTGCTGAATCCACACACGGGTTTAACTCTGGAAGTTGAGTGCACACATTGACAACCGTCCTGTTAGATAGCTGCCTTTTGGATTTAGAAGCAGATATTTCCCTGTGCTGAGTGCTGCTTCTTCCATATGCCGGTAAAGGGCTGAAAACGCCTGTTTTGGGACTCTGCAGAGAAAGTGTTTGCAGACTGCTGAATCCACACACGGGTTTAACTCTGGAAGTTGAGTGCACACATTGACAACCGTTCTGTTAGATAGCTGCGTTGTGGATTTAGAAGCAGATATTTCCCTGTGCTGACTGCTGTTTCTTCCATATGCCGGTAATGGGCTGAAAACGCCTGTTTTGGGACTCTGCAGAGAAAGTGTTTGCAGACTGCTGAATCCACACACGGGTTTAACTCTGGAAGTTGAGTGAACACATTGACAACCGTTCTCTTAGATAGCTGCGTTTTGGATTTAGAAGCAGATATTTCCCTGTGCTGACTGCTGCTTCTTCCATATGCCGGTAATGGGCTGAAAACGCCTGTTTTGGGACTCTGCAGAGAAAGTTTTTGCAGACTGCTGAATCCACACACGTGTTTAACTCTGGAAGATGAGTGCACACATTGACAACCGTTCTCTTAGATAGCTGCGTTTTGGATTTAGAAGCAGATATTTCCCTGTGCTGACTGCTGTTTCTTCCATGTGCCGGTAACGGGCTGAAAACGCCTGTTTTGGGACTCAGCAGAAAAAGTGTTTGCAGACTGCTGAATCCACACACGGGTTTAACTCTGGAAGTTGAGTGCACACATTGACAACCGTCCTGTTAGATAGCTGCGTTGTGGATTTAGAAGCAGATATTTCCCTGTGCTGCCTGCTGTTTCTTCCATATGCCGGTAATGGGCTGAAAACGCCTGTTTTGGGACTCTGCAGAGAAAGTGTTTGCAGACTGCTGAATTCACACACGGGTTTAACTCTGGAAGTTGAGTCCACACATTGACAACCGTTCTGTTAGATTCCTACCTTTTGGATTTAGAAGCAGATATTTCCCTGTGCTGACTGCTCTTTCTTCCATATGCCGGTAATGGGCTGAAAACGCCTGTTTTGGGACTCTGCAGAGAAAGTGTTTGCAGACTGCTGAATCCACACACGGGTTTAACTCTGGAAGTTGAGTGCCCACATTGACAACCGTCCTGTTAGATAGCTGCGTTGTGGATTTAGAAGCAGATATTTCCCTGTGCTGACTGCTGTTTCTTCCATATGCCGGTAATGGGCTGAAAACGCCTGTTTTGGGATTCTGCAGAGAAAGTGTTTCCAGACTGCTGAATCCACACACAGGTTTAACTCTGGAAGTTGAATGCACACATTGACAACCGTTCTGTTAGATAGCTGCGTTTTGGATTTAGAAGCAGATATTTCCCTCTGCTTACTGCTGTTTCTTCCATATGCCGGTAATGGGCTGAAAACGCCTGTTTTGGGACTCTGCAGAGAAAGTGTTTGCAGACTGCTGAATCCACACACGGGTTTAACTCTGGAAGTTGAGTGCCCACATTGACAACCGTCCTGTTAGATAGCTGCGTTGTGGATTTAGAAGCAGATATTTCCCTGTGCTGACTGCTGTTTCTTCCATATGCCAGTAATGGGCTGAAAACGCCTGTTTTGGGACTCTGCAGAGAAAGTGTTTGCAGACTGCTGAATCCACACACGGGTTTAACTCTGGAAGTTGAGTGCACACATTGACAACCGTCCTGTTAGATAGCTGCGTTGTGGATTTAGAAGCAGATAATTCCCTGTGCTGACTGCAGTTTCTTCCATATGCCGGTAAAGGGCTGAAAACGCCTGTTTTGGGACTCTGCAGAGAAAGTGTTTGCAGACTGATGAATCCACACACGGGTTTAACTCTGGAAGTTGAGTGCACACATTGACAACCGTTCTGTTAGATAGCTGCGTTTTGGATTTAGAAGCAGATATTTCCCTGTGGTGACGGCGGTTTCTTCCATATGCCGGTAATGGGCTGAAAACGCCTGTTTTGGGACTCTGCAGAGAAAGTGTTTGCAGACTGCTGAACCCACACACGGGTTTAACTATGGAAGTTGAGTGCACACATTGACAACCGTTCTGTTAGATAGCTTCGTTTTGGATTTAGAAGCAGATATTTCCCTGGGCTTACTGCTGTTTCTTCCATATGCCGGTAATGGGCTGAAAACGCCTGTTTTGGGACTCTGCAGAGAAAGTGTTTGCAGACTGCTGAATCCAAACACGGGTTTAACTCTGGAAGTTGAGTGCACACATTGACAACCGTTCTGTTAGATAGCTGCGTTTTGGATTTAGAAGCAGATATTTCCCTGTGCTGACTGCTGTTTCTTCCATATGCTGGTAAAGGGCTGAAAACGCCTGTTTTGGGACTCTGCAGAGAAAGTGTTTGCAGACTGCTGAATCCACACACGGCTTTAACTCTGGAAGTTGAGTGCACACATTGAGAACCGTTCTGTTAGATAGCTGCGTTTTGGATTTAGAAGCAGATATTTCCCTGTGCTGACTGCTGTTTCTTCCATATGCCGGTAATTGGCTGAAAACGCCTGTTTTGGGACTCAGCAGAGAAAGTGTTTGCAGACTGCTGAACACACACACGGGTTTAACTCTGGAAGTTGAGTGCACACATTGACAACCGTTCTGTTAGATAGCGGCGTTTTGGATTTAGAAGCAGATAATTCCCAGTGCTGACTGCTGTTTCTTCCATATGCCGGTAATGGGCTGAAAACGCCTGTTTTGGGACTCTGCAGAGAAACTGTTTGCAGATTGCTGAACCCACACACGGGTTTAACTATGGAAGTTGAGTGCACACATTGACAACCGTTCTGTTAGATAGCTGCGTTTTGGATTTAGAAGCAGACATTTCCCTGTGCTGACTGCTGTTTCTTCCATATGCCGGTAATGGGCTGAAAACGCCTGTTTTGGGACTCTGCAGAGAAAGTGTTTGCAGACTGCTGAATCCACACACGGGTTTAACTCTGGAAGTTGAGTGAACACATTGACAACCGTTCTCTTAGATAGCTGCGTTTTGGATTTAGAAGCAGATATTTCCCTGTGCTGACTGCTGTTTCTTCCATATGCCGGTAATGGGCTGAAAACGCCTGTTTTGGGACTCTGCAGAGAAAGTGTTTGCAGACTGCTGAATCCACACACGTGTTTAACTCTGGAAGATGAGTGCACACATTGACAACCGTTCTCTTAGATAGCTGCGTTTTGGATTTAGAAGCAGATATTTCCCTGTGCTGACTGCTGTTTCTTCCATATGCCGGTAATGGGCTGAAAACGCCTGTTTTGGGACTCTGCAGAGAAAGTGTTTGCAGACTGCTGAATCCACACACGGGTTTAACTCTGGAAGTTGAGTGCACACATTGACAACCGTTCTGTTAGATAGCTGCGTTTTGGATTTAGAAGCAGATATTTCCCTGTGCTGACTGCTGTTTCTTCCATATGCCGGTAATGGGCTGAAAACGCCTGTTTTGGGACTCTGCAGAGAAAGTGTTTGCAGACTGCTGAATTCACACACGGGTTTAACTCTGGAAATTGAGTGCACACATTGACAACCGTTCTGTTAGGTAGCTGCCTTTTGGATTTAGAAGAAGATATTTCCCTGTGCTGACTGCTCTTTCTTCCATATGCCGGTAATGGGCTGAAAACGCCTGTTTTGGGGCTCTGCAGAGAAAGTGTTTGCAGACTGCTGAATCCACACACGGGTTTAACTCTGGAAGTTGAGTGCACACATTGACAACCGTCCTGTTAGATAGCTGCCTTTTGGATTTAGAAGCAGATATTTCCCTGTGCTGAGTGCTGCTTCTTCCATATGCCGGTAAAGGGCTGAAAACGCCTGTTTTGGGACTCTGCAGAGAAAGTGTTTGCAGACTGCTGAATCCACACACGGGTTTAACTCTGGAAGTTGAGTGCACACATTGACAACCGTTCTGTTAGATAGCTGCGTTGTGGATTTAGAAGCAGATATTTCCCTGTGCTGACTGCTGTTTCTTCCATATGCCGGTAATGGGCTGAAAACGCCTGTTTTGGGACTCTGCAGAGAAAGTGTTTGCAGACTGCTGAATCCACACACGGGTTTAACTCTGGAAGTTGAGTGAACACATTGACAACCGTTCTCTTAGATAGCTGCGTTTTGGATTTAGAAGCAGATATTTCCCTGTGCTGACTGCTGCTTCTTCCATATGCCGGTAATGGGCTGAAAACGCCTGTTTTGGGACTCTGCAGAGAAAGTTTTTGCAGACTGCTGAATCCACACACGTGTTTAACTCTGGAAGATGAGTGCACACATTGACAACCGTTCTCTTAGATAGCTGCGTTTTGGATTTAGAAGCAGATATTTCCCTGTGCTGACTGCTGTTTCTTCCATGTGCCGGTAACGGGCTGAAAACGCCTGTTTTGGGACTCAGCAGAAAAAGTGTTTGCAGACTGCTGAATCCACACACGGGTTTAACTCTGGAAGTTGAGTGCACACATTGACAACCGTCCTGTTAGATAGCTGCGTTGTGGATTTAGAAGCAGATATTTCCCTGTGCTGACTGCTGTTTCTTCCATATGCCGGTAATGGGCTGAAAACGCCTGTTTTGGGACTCTGCAGAGAAAGTGTTTGCAGACTGCTGAATTCACACACAGGTTTAACTCTGGAAGTTGAGTCCACACATTGACAACCGTTCTGTTAGATTCCTACCTTTTGGATTTAGAAGCAGATATTTCCCTGTGCTGACTGCTCTTTCTTCCATATGCCGGTAATGGGCTGAAAACGCCTGTTTTGGGACTCTGCAGAGAAAGTGTTTGCAGACTGCTGAATCCACACACGGGTTTAACTCTGGAAGTTGAGTGCCCACATTGACAACCGTCCTGTTAGATAGCTGCGTTGTGGATTTAGAAGCAGATATTTCCCTGTGCTGACTGCTGTTTCTTCCATATGCCGGCAATGGGCTGAAAACGCCTGTTTTGGGACTCTGCAGAGAAAGTGTTTGCAGACTGCTGAATCCACACACGGGTTTATCTCTGGAAATTGAGTGCACACATTGACAACCGTTCTGTTAGATAGCTGCGTTTTGGATTTAGAAGCAGATATTTCCCTGTGCTGACTGCTGTTTCTTCCATATGCCGGTAATGGGCTGAAAACGCCTGTTTTGGGACTCTGCAGCGAAAGTGTTTGCAGACTGCTGAATCCACACACGGGTTTAACTCTGGAAGTTGAGTGCACACATTGACAATCGTTCTGTTAGATAGCTGCGTTTTGGATTTAGAAACAGATATTTCCCTGTGCTGACTGCTGTTTCTTCCATATGCCGGTAATGGGCTGAAAACGTCTGTTTTGGGGCTCTGCAGAGAAAGTGTTTGCAGACTGCTGAAGCCATACACGGGTTTAACTCTGGAAGTTCAGTGCCCACATTGACAACCGTTCTGTTAGATAGCTGCGTTTTGGATTTAGAAGCAGATATTTCCCTGTGCTGACTGCTCTTTCTTCCATATGCCGGTAATGGGCTGAAAACGCCTGTTTTGGGACTCTGCAGAGAAAGTGTTTGCAGACTGCTGAATCCACACACGGGTTTAACTCTGGAAGTTGAGTGCACACATTGACAATCGTTTTGTTAGATTGCTGCGTTTTGGATTTAGAAGCAGGTATTTTCCTGTGCTGACTGCTGTTTCTTCCATATGCCGGTAATGGGCTGAAAACGCCTGTTTTGGGACTCTGCACAGAAAGTGTTTGCAGACTGCTGAACCCACACACGGGATTAACTATGGATGTTGACTGCACACATTGACAACCGTTCTGTTAGATAGCTGCATTTTGGATTTAGAAACAGATATTTCCCTGTGCTGACTGCTGTTTCTTCCATATGCCGGTAATGGGCTGAAAACGCCTGTTTTCGGACTCTGCAGAGAAAGTGTTTGCAGAATGCTGAACCCACACACGGGTTTAACTCTGGAAGTTGAGTGCACACATTGACAACCGTTCTGTTAGATAGCTGCTTTTTGGATTTTGAAACAGATATTTCCCTGTGCTGACTGCTGTTAATTCCATATGCCGGTTATGGGCTGAAAACGCCTGTTTTGGGACTCTGCAGAGAATGTGTTTGCAGACTGCTGAATCCACACACGGGTTTAACTCTGGAAGTTGAGTGCACACATTGACAACCGTTCTGTTAGATAGCTGCGTTTTGGATTTAGAAGCAGATATTTCCATGTGCTGACTGCTGTTCCTTCCATATGCCGGTAAAGGGCTGAAAACACCTGTTTTGGGACTCTGCAGAGAAAGTGTTTGCAGACTGCTGAATCCACACACGGGTTTAACTCCGGAAGTTGAGTGCACACATTGAAAACCGTTCTGTTAGATAGCTGCGTTTTGGATTTAGAAGCAGATATTTCCCTGTGCTGACTGCTGTTTCTTCCATATGCCGGCAATGGGCTGAAAACGCCTGTTTTGGGACTCTGCAGAGAAAGTGTTTGCAGACTGCTGAATCCACACACGGGTTTAACTCTGGAAGTTGAGTGCACACATTGACAACCGTTCTGTTAGATAGCTGCGTTTTGGATTTAGAAGCAGATATTTCCCTCTGCTGACTGCTGTTTCTTCCATATGCCAGTAATGGGCTGAAAACGCCTGTTTTGGGACTCTGCAGAGAAAGTGTTTGCAGACTGCTGAACCCACACACGGGTTTAACTATGGAAGTTGAGTGCACCCATTGACAACCGTTCTGTTAGATAGCTGCGTTTTGGATTTAGAAGCAGATATTTCCCTGTGCTGACTGCTGTTTCTTCCATATGCCGGTAATGGGCTGAAAACGCCTGTTTTTGGACTCTGCAGAGAAAGTGTTTGCAGACTGCTGAACCCACACACTGGTTTAAATCTGGAAGTTGAATGCACACATTGACAACCGTTCTGTTAGATAGCTGCGTTTTGGATTTAGAAGCAAATATTTCACTGTGCTGACTGCTGTTTCTTCCTTATGCCGGTAAAGGGCTGAAAAGGCCTGTTTTGGGACTCTGCAGAGAAAGTGTTTGCAGACTGCTGAATCCACACACGGGTTTATCTCTGGAAGTTGAGTGCACACATTGACAACCGTTCTGTTAGATAGCTGCGTTTGGATTTAGAAGCAGATATTTCCCTGTGCTGACTGCTGTTTCTTCCATATGCCGGTAATGGGCTGAAAACGCCTGTTTTGGGACTCTGCAGCGAAAGTGTTTGCAGACTGCTGAATCCACACACGGGTTTAACTCTGGAAGTTGAGTGCACACATTGACAATCGTTCTGTTAGATAGCTGCGTTTTGGATTTATAAACAGATATTTCCATGGGCTGACTGCTGTTTCTTCCATATGCCGGTAATGGGCTGAAAACGCCTGTTTTGGGGCTCTGCAGAGAAAGTGTTTGCAGACTCCTGAATCCATACACGGGTTTAACTCTGGAAGTTCAGTGCCCACATTGACAACCGTTCTGTTAGATAGCTGGGTTTGGATTTAGAAGCAGATATTTCCCTGTGCTGACTTTAGTTTCTTCCATATGCCGGTAATGGGCTGAAAACGCCTGTTTTGGGACTCTGCAGAGAAAGTGTTTGCAGACTGCTGAATCCACACACGGGTTTAACTCTGGAAGTTGAGTGCACACATTGACAATCGTTCTGTTAGATAGCTGCGTTTTGGATTTAGAAGCAGATATTTCCCTGTGCTGACTGCTGTTTCTTCCATATGCCGGTAATGGGCTGAAAACGCCTGTTTTGGGACTCTGCAGAGAAAGTGTTTGCAGACTGCTGAACCCACACACGAGTTTAACTATGGATGTTGACTGCACACATTGACAACCGTTCTGTTAGATAGCTGCGTTTTGGATTTAGAAACAGATATTTCCCTGTGCTGACTGCTGTTTCTTCCATATGCCGGTAATGGGCTGAAAACGCCTGTTTAGGGGCTCTGCAGAGAAAGTGTTTGCAGAATGCTGAACCCACGCACGGGTTTAACTCTGGAAGTTGAGTGCACACATTGACAACCGTTCTGTTAGATAGCTGCGTTTTGGATTTTGAAGCAGATATTTCCCTGTGCTGACTGCTGTTTCTTCCATATGCCAGTAATGGGCTGAAAACGCCTGTTTTGGGACTCTGCAGAGAAAGTGTTTGCAGACTGCTGAACCCACACACGGGTTTAACTATGGAAGTTGATTGCACACATTGACAACCGTTCTGTTAGATAGCTGCGTTTTGGATTTAGAAGCAGATATTTCCCTGTGCTGACTGCTGTTTCTTCCATATGCCGGTAATTGGCTGAAAACGCCTGTTTTGGGACTCTGCAGAGAAAGTGTTTGCAGACTGCCGAAACCACACACGGGTTTAAATCTGGAAGTTGAGTGCACAGATTGACAACCGTTCTGTTAGATATCGGCGTTTTGGATTTAGAAGCAGATACTTCCCAGTGCTGACTGCTGTTTCTTCCATATGCCGGTAATGGCCTGAAAACGCCTGTTTTGGGACTCTGCAGATTAAGTGTTTGCAGACTGCTGAATCCACACACGGGTTTAACTCTGGAAGTTGAGTGCACACATTGACAACCATTCTGTTAGATAGCTGCGTTTTGGATTTAGAAGCAGATATTTCCATGTGCTGACTGCTGTTTCTTCCATATGCCGGTAAAGGGCTGAAAACACCTGTTTTGGGACTCTGCAGAGAAAGTGTTTGCAGACTGCTGAATCCACACAAGGGTTTAACTCCGGAAGTTGAGTGCACACATTGACAACCGTTCTGTTAGATAGCTGCGTTTTGGATTTAGAAGCAGATATTTCCCTGTGCTGACTGCTGTTTCTTCCATATGCCGGCAATGGGCTGAAAACGCCTGTTTTGGGACTCTGCAGAGAAAGTGTTTGCAGACTGCTTAATCCACACACGGGTTTAACTCTGGAAGTTGAGTGCGCACATTGACAACCGTTCTGTTAGATAGCTGCGTTTTGGATTTAGAAGCAGATATTTCCCTGTGCTGACTGCTGTTTCTTCCATATGCCAGTAATGGGCTGAAAACGCCTGTTTTGGGACTCTGCAGAGAAAGTGTTTGCAGACTGCTGAACCCACGCACGGGTTTAACTATGGAAGTTGAGTGCACCCATTGACAACCGTTCTGTTAGATAGCTGCGTTTTGGATTTAGAAGCAGATATTTCCCTGTGCTGACTGCTGTTTCTTCCATATGCCGGTAATGGGCTGAAAACGCCTCTTTTTGGACTCTGCAGAGAAAGTATTTGCAGACTGTTGAACCCACACACAGGTTTAAATCTGGAAGTTGAATGCACACATTGACAACCGTTCTGTTAGATAGCTGCGTTTTGGATTTAGAAGCAGATATTTCACTGTGCTGACTGCTGTTTCTTCCTTATGCCGGTAAAGGGCTGAAAAGGCCTGTTTTGGGACTCTGCAGAGAAAGAGTTTGCAGACTGCTGAATCCACACACGGGTTTATCTCTGGAAGTTGAGTGCACACATTGACAACCGTTCTGTTAGATAGCTGCGTTTTGGATTTAGAAGCAGATAGTTCCCTGTGCTGACTGCTGTTTCTTCCATATGCCGGTAATGGGCTGAAAACTCCTGTTTTGGGACTCTGCAGCGAAAGTGTTTGCAGACTGCTGAATTCACACACGGGTTTAACTCTGGAAGTTGAGTGCACACATTGACAACCGTTCTGTTAGATAGCTGCGTTTTGGATTTAGAAGCAGATATTTCCATGTGCTGACTGCTGTTCCTTCCATATGCCGGTAAAGGGCTGAAAACACCTGTTTTGGGACTCTGCAGAGAAAGTGTTTGCAGACTGCTGAATCCACACACGGGTTTAACTCCGGAAGTTGAGTGCACACATTGACAACCGTTCTGTTAGATAGCTGCGTTTTGGATTTAGAAGCAGATATTTCCCTGTGCTGACTGCTGTTTCTTCCATATGCCGGCAATGGGCTGAAAACGCCTGTTTTGGGACTCTGCAGAGAAAGTGTTTGCAGACTGCTGAATCCACACACGGGTTTAACTCTGGAAGTTGAGTGCACACATTGACAACCGTTCTGTTAGATAGCTGCGTTTTGGATTTAGAAGCAGATATTTCCCTCTGCTGACTGCTGTTTCTTCCATATGCCAGTAATGGTCTGAAAACGCCTGTTTTGGGACTCTGCAGAGAAAGTGTTTGCAGACTGCTGAACCCACACACGGGTTTAACTATGGAAGTTGAGTGCACCCATTGACAACCGTTCTGTTAGATAGCTGCGTTTTGGATTTAGAAGCAGATATTTCCCTGTGCTGACTGCTGTTTCTTCCATATGCCGGTAATGGGCTGAAAACGACTGTTTTTGGACTCTGCAGAGAAAGTGTTTGCAGACTGTTGAATCCACACACGGGTTTAAATCTGGAAGGTGAATGCACACATTGACAACCGTTCTGTTAGATAGCTGCGTTTTGGATTTAGAAGCAGATATTTCCCTGTGCTGACTGCTGTTTCTTCCATATGCCGGTAATGGACTGAAAACGCCTGTTTTGGGACTCTGCAGAGAAAGTGTTTGCAGACTGCTGAATCCACACACGGGTTTAACTCTGGAAGTTGAGTGCACACATTGACAACCGTTCTGTTAGATAGCTGCGTTTTGGATTTAGAAACAGATATTTCCATGTGCTGACTGCTGTTTCTTCCATATGCCGGTAATGGGCTAAAAACGCCTGTTTTGGGGCTCTGCAGAGAATGTGTTTGCAGACTGCTGAATCCATACACGGGTTTAACTCCGGAAGTTCAGTGCCCACATTGACAACCGTTCTGTTAGATAGCTGCGTTTTGGATTTAGAAGCAGATAT
The DNA here is from genome assembly GCF_030222135.1 of Aotus nancymaae. Classification (NCBI taxonomy): domain Eukaryota; kingdom Metazoa; phylum Chordata; class Mammalia; order Primates; family Aotidae; genus Aotus; species Aotus nancymaae. The sequence goes on from NW_026989009.1 coordinate 68,077, forward strand.
TTCCCTGTGCTGACTGCTCTTTCTTCCATATGCCGGTAATGGGCTGAAAACGCCTGTTTTGGGACTCTACAGAGAAAGTGTTTGCAGACTGCTGAATCCACACACGGGTTTAACTCTGGAAGTTGAGTGCGCACATTGACAACCGTTCTGTTAGATAGCTGCGTTTTGGATTTAGAAGCAGATATTTCCCTGTGCTGACTGCTGTTTCTTCCATATGCCAGTAATGGGCTGAAAACGCCTGTTTTGGGACTCTGCAGAGAAAGTGTTTGCAGACTGCTGAACCCACACACGGGTTTAACTATGGAAGTTGAGTGCACCCATTGACAACCGTTCTGTTAGATAGCTGCGTTTTGGATTTAGAAGCAGATATTTCCCTGTGCTGACTGCTGTTTCTTCCATATGCCGGTAATGGGCTGAAAACGCCTGTTTTTGGACTCTGCAGAGAAAGTATTTGCAGACTGTTGAACCCACACACAGGTTTAAATCTGGAAGTTGAATGCACACATTGACAACCGTTCTGTTAGATAGCTGCGTTTTGGATTTAGAAGCAGATATTTCACTGTGCTGACTGCTGTTTCTTCCTTATGCCGGTAAAGGGCTGAAAAGGCCTGTTTTGGGACTCTGCAGAGAAAGAGTTTGGAGACTGCTGAATCCACACACGGGTTTATCTCTGGAAGTTGAGTGCACACATTGACAACCGTTCTGTTAGATAGCTGCGTTTTGGATTTAGAAGCAGATAGTTCCCTGTGCTGACTGCTGTTTCTTCCATATGCCGGTAATGGGCTGAAAACTCCTGTTTTGGGACTCTGCAGCGAAAGTGTTTGCAGACTGCTGAATTCACACACGGGTTTAACTCTGGAAGTTGAGTGCACACATTGACAACCGTTCTGTTAGATAGCTGCGTTTTGGATTTAGAAGCAGATATTTCCATATGCTGACTGCTGTTCCTTCCATATGCCGGTAAAGGGCTGAAAACACCTGTTTTGGGACTCTGCAGAGAAAGTGTTTGCAGACTGCTGAATCCACACACGGGTTTAACTCCGGAAGTTGAGTGCACACATTGACAACCGTTCTGTTAGATAGCTGCGTTTTGTATTTAGAAGCAGATATTTCCCTGTGCTGACTGCTGTTTCTTCCATATGCCGGTAATGGGCTGAAAACGCCTGTTTAGGGACCCTGCAGAGAAAGTGTTTGCAGACTGCTGAATCCACACACGGGTTTAACTATGGAAGTTGAGTGCACACATTGACAACCGTTCTGTTAGATAGCTGCGTTTTGGATTTAGAAGCAGATATTTCCCTGTGCTGACTGCTGTTTCTTCCATATGCCGGTAATGGGCTGAAAACGCCTGTTTTGGGACTCTGCAGAGAAAGTGTTTGCAGAATGTTGAATCCACACACGGGTTTAACTCTGCAAGTTGAGTGCCCACATTGACAACCGTTCTCTTAGATAGCTGCGTTTTGGATTTAGAAGCAGATATTTCCCTGTGCTGACTGCTGTTTCTTCCATATGCCGGTAATGGGCTGAAAACGCCTGTTTTGGGACTCTGCAGAGAAAGTGTTTGCAGACTCCTGAACCCACACACGGTTTTAACTATGGAAGTTGACTGCACACATTGACAACCGGTCTGTTAGATAGCTGCGTTTTGGATTTAGAAACAGATATTTCCCTGTGCTGACTGCTGTTTCTTCCATATGCCGGTTATGGACTGAAAACAGCTGTTTTGGGACTCTGCAGAGAAAGTGTTTGCAGACTGCTGAATCCACACACGGGTTTAACTCTGGAAGTTGAGTGCACACATTGACAAACGTTCTGTTAGATAGCTGCGTTTTGGATTTAGAAGCAGATATTTCCCTGTGCTGACTGCTGTTTCTTCCATATGCCTGTAAAGGGCTGAAAACGCCTGTTTTGGGACTCTGCAGAGAAAGTGTTTGCAGACTGCTGAATCCACACACGGGTTTAACTCTGCAAGTTGAGTGCACACATTGACAACCGTTCTCTTAGATAGCTGCGTTTTGGATTTAGAAGCAGATATTTCCCTGTGCTGACTGCTGTTTCTTCCATATGCCGGTAATCGGCTGAAAACGCCTGTTTTGGGACTCTGCAGAGAAAGTGTTTTCAGACTCCTGAACCCACACACGGTTTTAACTATGGAAGTTGACTGCACACATTGACAACCGTTCTGTTAGATCGCTGCGTTTTGGATTTAGAAACAGATATTTCCCTGTGCTGACTGCTGTTTCTTCCATATGCCGGTTATGGGCAGAAAACGCCTGTTTTGGGACTCTGCAGAGAAAGTGTTTGCAGACTGCTGAATCCACACACGGTTTTAACTCTGGAAGTTGAGTGCACACATTGACAAACGTTCTGTTAGATAGCTGCGTTTTGGATTTAGAAGCAGATATTTCCCTGTGCTGACTGCTGTTTCTTCCATATGCCGGTAATGGGCTGAAAACGCCTGTTTCTCTGCAGAGAAAGTGTTTGCAGACTGCTGAATCCACACACGGGTTTAACTCTGGAAGCTGAGTGCACACATTGACAACCGTTCTGTTAGATAGCTGCGTTTTGGATTTAGAAGCAGATATTTCCCTGTGCTGACTGCTGTTTCTTCCATAGGCCGGTAATGGGCTGAAAACGCCTGTTTTGGGACTCTGCAGAGAAAGTGTTTGCAGACTGCTGAATCCACACACGGATTTAACTCTGGAATTGAGTGCACACATTGACAACCGTTCTGTTAGATAGCTGCGTTTTGGATTTAGAAGCAGATATTTCCCTGTGCTGACTGCTGTTTCTTCCATATGCCGGTAAAGGGCTGAAAACGCCTGTTTTGGGACTCTGCAGAGAATGTGTTTGAAGACTGCTGAATCCACACACGGGTTTAACTCTGGAAGTTCAGTGCACACATTGACAACCGTTCTGTTAGAAAGCTGCGTTTTGGATTTAGAAGCGGATATTTCCCTGTGCTGACTGCTGTTTCTTCCATATGCCGGTAATGGGCTGAAAACGCCTGTTTAGGGACCCTGCAGAGAAAGTGTTTGCAGACTGCTGAATCCACACACGGGTTTAACTATGGAAGTTGAGTGCACACATTGACAACCGTTCTGTTAGATAGCTGCGTTTTGGATTTAGAAGCAGATATTTCCCTGTGCTGACTGCTGTTTCTTCCATAGGCCGGTAATGGGCTGAAAACACCTGTTTTGGGACTCTGCAGAGAAAGTGTTTGCAGACTGTTGAATCCACACACGGGTTTAACTCTGCAAGTTGAGTGCACACATTGACAACCGTTCTCTTAGATAGCTGCGTTTTGGATTTAGAAGCAGATATTTCCCTGTGCTGACTGCTGTTTATTCCATATGCCGGTAATGGGCTGAAAACGCCTGTTTTGGGACTCTGCAGAGAAAGTGTTTGCAGACTCCTGAACCCACACACGGTTTTAACTATGGAAGTTGACTGCACACATTGACAACCGTTCTGTTAGATAGCTGCGTTTTGGATTTAGAAACAGATATTTCCCTGTGCTGACTGCTGTTTCTTCCATATGCCGGTTATGGGCTGAAAACAGCTGTTTTGGGACTCTGCAGAGAAAGTGTTTGCAGACTGCTGAATCCACACACGGGTTTAACTCTGGAAGTTGAGTGCACACATTGACAAACGTTCTGTTAGATAGCTGCGTTTTGGATTTAGAAGCAGATATTTCCCTGTGCTGACTGCTGTTTCTTCCATATGCCTGTAAAGGGCTGAAAACGCCTGTTTTGGGACTCTGCAGAGAAAGTGTTTGCAGACTGCTGAATCCACACACGGGTTTAACTCTGCAAGTTGAGTGCACACATTGACAACCGTTCTCTTAGATAGCTGCGTTTTGGATTTAGAAGCAGATATTTCCCTGTGCTGACTGCTGTTTCTTCCATATGCCGGTAATCGGCTGAAAACGCCTGTTTTGGGACTCTGCAGAGAAAGTGTTTGCAGACTCCTGAACCCACACACGGTTTTAACTATGGAAGTTGACTGCACACATTGACAACCGTTCTGTTAGATCGCTGCGTTTTGGATTTAGAAACAGATATTTCCCTGTGCTGACTGCTGTTTCTTCCATATGCCGGTTATGGGCAGAAAACGCCTGTTTTGGGACTCTGCAGAGAAAGTGTTTGCAGACTGCTGAATCCACACACGGTTTTAACTCTGGAAGTTGAGTGCACACATTGACAAACGTTCTGTTAGATAGCTGCGTTTTGGATTTAGAAGCAGATATTTCCCTGTGCTGACTGCTGTTTCTTCCATATGCCGGTAATGGGCTGAAATCGCCTGTTTTGGGACTCTGCAGAGAAAGTGTTTGCAGACTGCTGAACCCACACACGGGTTTAACTATGGAAGTTGAGTGCACACATTGACAACCGTTCTGTTAGATAGTTGCGTTTTGGATTTAGAAGCAGATATTTCCCTGTGCTGACTGCTGTTTCTTCCATATGCCGGTAAAGGGCTGAAAACGCCTGTTTTGGGACTCTGCAGAGAAAGTGTTTGCAGGCTGCTGAATCCACACACGGGTTTAACTCTGGAAGCTGAGTGCACACATTGACAACCGGTCTGTTAGATAGCTGCGTTTTGGATTTAGAAGCAGATATTTCCCTGTGCTGACTGCTGTTTCTTCCATAGGCCGGTAATGGGCTGAAAACGCCTGTTTTGGGACTCTGCAGAGAAAGTGTTTGCAGACTCCTGAACCCACACACGGTTTTACCTACGGAAGTTGACTGCACACATTGACAACCGTTCTGTTAGATAGCTGCGTTTTGGATTTAGAAGCAGATATTTCCCTGTGCTGACTGCTGTTTCTTCCATATGCCGGTAATGGGCTGAAATCGCCTGTTTTGGGACTCTGCAGAGAAAGTGTTTGCAGACTGCTAAACCCACACACGGGTTTAACTATGGAAGTTGAGTGCACACATTGACAACCGTTCTCTTAGATAGCTGCGTTTTGGATTTAGAAGCAGATATTTCACTGTGCTGACTGCTGTTTCTTCCATATGCCGGTAATGGGCTGAAAACGCCTGTTTTGGGACTCTGCAGAGAAAGTGTTTGCAGACTGCTGAATCCACACACGGGTTTAACTCTGGAAGCTGAGTGCACACATTTACAACCGTTCTGTTAGATAGCTGCGTTTTGGATTTAGAAGCAGATATTTCCCTGTGCTGACTGCTGTTTCTTCCATATGCCGGTTATGGGCTGAAAACAGCTGTTTTGGGACTCTGCAGAGAAAGTGTTTGCAGACTGCTGAATCCACACACGGGTTTAACTCTGGAAGTTGAGTGCACACATTGACAAACGTTCTGTTAGATAGCTGCGTTTTGGATTTAGAAGCAGATATTTCCCTGTGCTGACTGCTGTTTCTTCCATATGCCTGTAAAGGGCTGAAAACGCCTGTTTTGGGACTCTGCAGAGAAAGTGTTTGCAGACTGCTGAATCCACACACGGGTTTAACTCTGCAAGTTGAGTGCACACATTGACAACCGTTCTCTTAGATAGCTGCGTTTTGGATTTAGAAGCAGATATTTCCCTGTGCTGACTGCTGTTTCTTCCATATGCCGGTAATCGGCTGAAAACGCCTGTTTTGGGACTCTGCAGAGAAAGTGTTTGCAGACTCCTGAACCCACACACGGTTTTAACTATGGAAGTTGACTGCACACATTGACAACCGTTCTGTTAGATCGCTGCGTTTTGGATTTAGAAACAGATATTTCCCTGTGCTGACTGCTGTTTCTTCCATATGCCGGTTATGGGCAGAAAACGCCTGTTTTGGGACTCTGCAGAGAAAGTGTTTGCAGACTGCTGAATCCACACACGGTTTTAACTCTGGAAGTTGAGTGCACACATTGACAAACGTTCTGTTAGATAGCTGCGTTTTGGATTTAGAAGCAGATATTTCCCTGTGCTGACTGCTGTTTCTTCCATATGCCGGTAATGGGCTGAAATCGCCTGTTTTGGGACTCTGCAGAGAAAGTGTTTGCAGACTGCTGAACCCACACACGGGTTTAACTATGGAAGTTGAGTGCACACATTGACAACCGTTCTGTTAGATAGTTGCGTTTTGGATTTAGAAGCAGATATTTCCCTGTGCTGACTGCTGTTTCTTCCATATGCCGGTAAAGGGCTGAAAACGCCTGTTTTGGGACTCTGCAGAGAAAGTGTTTGCAGGCTGCTGAATCCACACACGGGTTTAACTCTGGAAGCTGAGTGCACACATTGACAACCGGTCTGTTAGATAGCTGCGTTTTGGATTTAGAAGCAGATATTTCCCTGTGCTGACTGCTGTTTCTTCCATAGGCCGGTAATGGGCTGAAAACGCCTGTTTTGGGACTCTGCAGAGAAAGTGTTTGCAGACTCCTGAACCCACACACGGTTTTACCTATGGAAGTTGACTGCACACATTGACAACCGTTCTGTTAGATAGCTGCGTTTTGGATTTAGAAGCAGATATTTCCCTGTGCTGACTGCTGTTTCTTCCATATGCCGGTAATGGGCTGAAATCGCCTGTTTTGGGACTCTGCAGAGAAAGTGTTTGCAGACTGCTAAACCCACACACGGGTTTAACTATGGAAGTTGAGTGCACACATTGACAACCGTTCTCTTAGATAGCTGCGTTTTGGATTTAGAAGCAGATATTTCACTGTGCTGACTGCTGTTTCTTCCATATGCCGGTAATGGGCTGAAAACGCCTGTTTTGGGACTCTGCAGAGAAAGTGTTTGCAGACTGCTGAATCCACATACGGGTTTAACTCTGGAAGCTGAGTGCACACATTTACAACCGTTCTGTTAGATAGCTGCGTTTTGGATTTAGAAGCAGATATTTCCCTGTGCTGACTGCTGTTTCTTCCATAGGCCGGTAATGGGCTGAAAACGCCTGTTTTGGGACTCTGCAGAGAAAGTGTTTGCAGACTGCTGAATCCACACACGGGTTTAACTCTGGAAGTTGAGTGCATACATTGACAACCGTTCTGTTAGATAGCTGCGTTTTGGATTTAGAAGCAGATATTTCCCTTTGCTGACTGCTGTTTCTTCCTTATGCCGGTAATGGACTGAAAAGGCCTGTTTTGCGACTCTGCAGAGAAAGTGTTTGCAGACTGCTGAATCCACACACGGGTTTATCTCTGGAAGTTGAGTGCACACATTGACAACCGTTCTGTTAGATAGCTGCGTTTTGGATTTAGAAGCAGATATTTCCCTCTGCTGACTGCTGTTTCTTCCATATGCCGGTTATGGGCTGAAAACGCCTGTTTTGGGACTCTGCAGTGAAAGTGTCTGCAGACTGCTGAATCCACACACGGGTTTAACTCTGGAAGTTGAGTGCACACGTTGACAATCGTTCTGTTAGATAGCTGCGTTTTGGATTTAGAAGCAGATATTTCCCTGTGCTGATTGCTGTTTCTTCCTTATGCCGGTAATGGGCTGAAAACGCCTGTTTTGGGACTCTGCAGAGAAAGTGTTTGCAGACTCCTGAATCCACACACGGGTTTATCTCTGGAAGTTGAGTGCCCACATTGACAACCGTTCTCTTAGATAGCTGCGTTTTGGATTTAGAAGCAGATATTTCCCTGTGCTGACTGCTGTTTCTTCCATATGCCGGTAATGGGCTGAAAACGCCTGTTTTGGGACTCTGCAGAGAAAGTGTTTGCAGACTGCTGAATCCACACACGGGTTTAACTCTGGAAGATGAGTGCACACATTCACAACCGTTCTCTTAGATAGCTCCGTTTTGGATTTAGTAGCAGATATTTCCCTGTGCTGACTGTTGTTTCTTCCATATGCCCGTAATGGGCTGAAAACGCCTGTTTTGGGACTCTGCAGTGAAAGTGTCTGCAGACTGCTGAATTCTCACACGGGTTTAACTCTGGAAGTTGAGTGCACACGTTGACAATCGTTCTGTTAGATAGCTGCGTTTTGGATTTAGAAGCAGATATTTCCCTGTGCTGACTGCTGTTTCTTCCATATGCCGGTAATGGGCTGAAAACGCCTGTTTTGGGACTCTGCAGAGAAAGTGTTTGCAGACTCCTGAACCCACACACGGTTTTAACTATGGAAGTTGACTGCACACATTGACAACCGTTCTGTTAGATAGCTGCGTTTTGGATTTAGAAACAGATATTTCCCTGTGCTGACTGCTGTTTCTTCCGTATGCCGGTTATGGGCTGAAAACGCCTGTTTTGGGACTCTGCAGAGAAAGTGTTTGCAGACTGCTGAATCCACACACGGGTTTAATTCTGGAAGTTGAGTGCACACATTGACGAACGTTCTGTTAGATAGCTGCGTTTTGGATTTAGAAGCAGATATTTCCCTGTGCTGACTGCTGTTGCTTCCATATGCCGGTAATGGGCTGAAATCGCCTGTTTTGGGACTCTGCAGAGAAAGTGTTTGCAGACTGCTGAACCCACACACGGGTTTAACTATGGAAGTTGAGTGCACACATTGACAACCGTTCTGTTAGATAGCTGCGTTTTGGATTTAGAAGCAGATATTTCCATGTGCTGACTGCTGTTTCTTCCATATGCCGGTAAAGGGCTGAAAACACCTGTTTTGGGACTCTGCAGAGAAAGTGTTTGCAGACTGCTGAATCCACACACGGGTTTAACTCTTGAAGCTGAGTGCACACATTGACAACCGTTCTGTTAGATAGCTGCGTTTTGGATTTAGAAGCAGATATTTCCCTGTGCTGACTGCTGTTTCTTCCATATGCCGGTAATGGGCTGAAAACGTCTGTTTTGGGACTCTGCAGAGAAAGTGTTTGCAGACTGCTGAATCCACACACGAGTTTAACTATGGAAGTTGACTGCACACATTGACAACCGTTCTGTTAGATAGCTGCGTTTTGGATTTAGAAACAGATATTTCCCTGTGCTGACTGCTCTTTCTTCCATATGCCGGAAATGGGCTGAAAACGCCTGTTTTGGGACTCTGCAGAGAAAGTGTTTGCAGACTGCTGAACCCACACACGGGTTTAACTCTGGAAGTTGAGTGCACACATTGACAACCGTTCTGTTAGATAGCTGCGTTTTGGATTTAGAAGCAGATATTTCCCTGTGCTGACTGCTGTTTCTTCCATATGCCGGTAATGGGCTGAAAACGCCTGTTTTGGGACTCTGCAGAGAAAGTGTTTGCAGACTGCTGAAACCACACACAGGTTTAACTCTGGAAGTTGAATGCACACATTGACAACCGTTCTGTTATCTAGCTGCGTTTTGGATTTAGAAGCAGATATTTCCCTGTGCTGACTGCTGTTTCTTCCATATGCCGGTAATGGGCTGAAAACGCCTGTTTTGGGACTCTGCAGAGAAAGTGTTTGCAGACTGCTGAACCCACAAACGGGTTTAACTATGGAAGTTGAGGGCACCCATTGACAACCATTCTGTTAGACAGCTGCGTTTTGGATCTAGAAGCAGATATTTCCCTGTGCTGACTGCTGTTTCTTCCATATGCCGGTAATGGGCTGAAAACGCCTGTTTTGGGACTCTGCAGAGAAAGTGTTTGCAGACTGCTGAATCCACACACGGGTTTAACTCTGCAAGTTGAGTGCACACATTGACAACCGTTCTCTTAGATAGCTGCGTTTTGGATTTAGAAGCAGATATTTCCCTGTGCTGACTGCTGTTTCTTCCATATGCCGGTAATGGGCTGAAAACGCCTGTTTTGGGACTCTGCAGAGAAAGTGTTTGCAGACTCCTGAACCCACACACGGTTTTAACTATGGAAGTTGACTGCACACATTGACAACCGTTCTGTTAGATAGCTGCGTTTTGGATTTAGAAACAGATATTTCCCTGTGCTGACTGCTGTTTCTTCCGTATGCCGGTTATGGGCTGAAAACGCCTGTTTTGGGACTCTGCAGAGAAAGTGTTTGCAGACTGCTGAATCCACACACGGGTTTAATTCTGGAAGTTGAGTGCACACATTGACAACCGTTCTGTTAGATAGCTGCGTTTTGGATTTAGAAGCAGATATTTCCATGTTCTGACTGTGTTTCTTCCATATGCCGGTAAAGGGCTGAAAACACCTGTTTTGGGACTCTGCAGAGAAAGTGTTTGCAGACTGCTGAATCCACACACGGGTTTAACTCTGGAAGCTGAGTGCACACATTGACAACCGTTCTGTTAGATAGCTGCGTTTTGGATTTAGAAGCAGATATTTCCCTGTGCTGACTGCTGTTTCTTCCACATGCCGGTAATGGGCTGAAAAACGCCTGTTTTGGGACTCTGCAGAGAAAGCGTATGCAGACTGCTGAATCCACACACGGGTTTAACTCTGGAAGTTGAGTGCACACATTGACAACCGTTCTGTTAGATAGCCGCGTTTTGGATTTAGAAGCAGATATTTCCCAGTGCTTACTGCTGTTTCTTCCATATGCCGGTAATGGGCTGAAAACGCCTGTTTTGGGACTCTGCAGAGAAAGTGTTTGCAGACTTCTGAATCCACACACAGCTTTAACTCTGGAAATTGAGTGCACACATTGACAACCGTTCTGTTAGATAGCTGCGTTTTGGATTTAGAGGCAGATATTTTCCTGTGCTGACAGCTGTTTCTTCCTTATGCGGTTAATGGGCTGAAAACGCTTGTTTTGGGACTCTGCAGAGAAAGTGTTTGCAGACTGCTGAACCCACACATGAGTTTAACTATGGAAGTTGAGTGTACACATTGACAACCGTCCTGTTAGATAGCTGCGTTGTGGATTTAGAAGCAGATATTTCCCTGTGCTGACTGCTGTTTCTTCCATGTGCCTGTAATGGGCTGAAAACGCCTGTTTTGGGACTCTGCAGAGAAAGTGTTTGCAGACTGCTGAATTCACACAGGGGTTTAACTCTGGAAGTTGAGTGCACACATTGACAACCGTTCTGTTAGATAGCTGCGTTTTGGATTTAGAAGCAGATATTTCACTGTGCTGACTGCTGTTTCTTCCATATGCCGGTAATGGGCTGAAAACGCCTGTTTTGGGACTCTGCAGAGAAAGTGTTTGCAGACTGCTGAATCCACACACGGGTATAACTCTGGAAGTTGAGTGCACACATTGACAACCGTTCTGTTAGATAGCTGCGTTTTGGATTTAGAAGCAGATATTTCACTGTGCTGACTGCTGTTTCCTCCTTATGCCGGTAATGGACTGAAAAGGCCTGTTTTGGGACTCTGCAGCGAAAGTGTTTGCAGACTGCTGAATCCACACACGGGTTTATCTCTGGAAGTTGAGTGCACACATTGACAACCGTTCTGTTAGATAGCTGCGTTTTGGATTTAGAAGCAGATATTTCCCTGTGCTGACTGCTGTTTCTTCCATATGCCGGTAATGGGCTGAAAACGCCTGTTTTGGGACTCTGCAGTGAAAGTGTCTGCAGACTGCTAAATCCACACACGGGTTTAACTCTGGAAGTTGAGTGTGCACGTTGACAACCGTTCTGTTAGATAGCTGCGTTTTGGATTTAGAAGCAGATATTTCCCTGTGCTGATTGCTGTTTCTTCCATATGCCGGTAATGGGCTGAAAACGCCTCTTTTGGGACTCTGCAGAGAAAGTGTTTGCAGACTTCTGAATCCACACACGCGTTTAACTCTGGAAGTTGAGTGCCCACATTGACAACCGTTCTCTTAGATACCTGTGTTTTGGATTTAGAAGCAGATATTTCCCTGTGCTGACTGCTGTTTCTTCCATATGCCGGTAAAGGGCTGAAAACGCCTGTTTTGGGACTCTGCAGAGAAAGTGTTTGCAGACTGCTGAATCCACACACGGGTTTATCTCTGGAAGTTGAGTGCACACATGGACAACTGTTTTGTTAGATAGCTGCGTTTTGGATTTATAAGCAGATATTTCCCTGTGCTAACTGCTGTTTCTTCCATATGCCGGTAATGGGCTGAAAACGCCTGTTTCGGGACTCTGCAGTGAAAGTGTCTGCAGACTGCTGAATCCACACACGGGTTTTCCTCTGGAAGTTGAGTGCACACGTTGACAGTCGTTCTGTTAGATAGCTGCGTTTTGGATTTAGAAGCAGATATTTCCCTGTGCTGACTGCTGTTTCTTCCATATGCCGGTAATGGGCTGAAAACGCCTGTTTTGGGACTCTGCAGAGAAAGTGTTTGCAGACTGCTGAATCCACACACGGGTTTAACTCTGGAAGTTGAGTGCACACATTGACAACCGTTCTGTTAGATAGCTGCGTTTTGGATTTAGAAGCAGATATTTCCCTGTGCTGACTGCTGTTTCTTCCTTATGCCGGTAAAGGGCTGAAAAGGCCGGTTTTGGGACTCTGCAGAGAAAGTGTTTGCAGACCGCTGAACCCACACACGGGTTTAACTATGGAAGTTGAGTGCACCCATTGACAACCGTTCTGTTAGATAGCTGCGTTTTGGATTTAGAAGCAGATATTTCCCTGTGCTGACTGCTGTTTCTTCCATATGCCGGTAATGGGCTGAAATCCCCGGTTTTTGGACTCTGCAGAGAAAGTGTTTGCAGACTGCTGAACCCACCTCAGGTTTAACTCTGGAAGATGAGTGCACACATTGACAACCTTTCTGTTAGATAGCTGCGTTTTGGATTTAGAAGCAGATATTTCCCTGTGCTGACTGTTGTTTCTTCCATATGCCGGTAATGGGCTAAAAACGCCTGTTTTTGGACTCTAGAGAGAAAGTGTTTGCAGACTGCTGAATCCACACACGGGTTTAACTCTGGAAGTTGAGTGCACACATTGACAACCATCCTGTTAGATAGCTGCGTTGTGGATTTAGAAGCAGATATTTCCCTGTGCTGACAGCTGTTTCTTGCATATGCCGGTAATGGGCTGAAAACGCCTGTTTTGGGACTCTGCAGTGAAAGTGTCTGCAGACTGCTGAATCCACACACGGGTTTTCCTCTGGAAGTTGAGTGCACACGTTGACAATCGTTCTGTTAGATAGCTGCGTTTTGGATTTAGAAGCAGATATTTCCCTGTGCTGACTGCTGTTTCTTCCATATGCCGGTAATGGGCTGAAAACGCCTGTTTTGGGACTCTACAGAGAAAGTGTTTGCAGACTGCTGAATCCACACACGGGTTTAACTCTGGAAGTCGAGTGCCCACATTGACAACCGTTCTCTTCGATAGCTGCGTTTTGGATTTAGAAGCGGATATTTCCCTGTGCTGACTGCTGTTTCTTCCATATGCCGGTAATGGGCTGAAAAGGCCTGTTTTGGGACTCTGCAGAGAAAGTGTTTGCAGACTGCTGAATCCACACACGGGTTTAACTCTGGAAGATGAGTGCACACATTGACAACCCTTGTCTTAGATAGCTGCGTTTTGGATTTAGAAGCTGATATTTCCCTGTGCTGACTGCTGTTTCTTCCATATGCCGATAATGGGCTGAAAACGCCTGTTTTGGGACTCTGCAGAGAAAGTGTTTGCAGACTGCTGAATTCACACACGGGTTTACCTCTGGAAGTTGAGTGCACACATTGACAACCGTTCTGTTGGATAGCTGCGTTATGGATTTAGAAGCAGATATTTCCCTGTGCTGACTGCTGTTTCTTCCATATGCCGGTAATGGGCTGAAAACGCCTATTTTGGGACTCTGCAGAGAAAGTGTTTGCAGATTGCTGAATCCACACACGTGTTTAAATCTGGAAATTGAGTGCACACATTGACAACCGTTCTGTTAGATAGCTGCGTTTTGGATTTAGAAGCAGATATTTCCCTGTGCTGACTGCTGTTTCTTCCATATGCCGGTAATGGGCTGAAAACGCCTGTTTTGGGACTCTGCAGAGAAAGTGTTTGCAGACTGCTGAATCCACACACGGGTTTATCTCTGGAAGTTGAGTGCACACATTGACAACCGTTCTGTTAGATAGCTGCGTTTTGGATTTAGAAGCAGATATTACCATGTGCTTACTGCTGTTTCTTCCATATGCCGGAAATGGGCTGAAAACGCCTGTTTTGGGACTCTGCAGAGAAAGTGTTTGCAGACTGCTGAATCCACACACGGGTTTAACTCTGGAAGTTGAGTGCACACATTGACAACCGTTCTGTTAGATAGCTGCGTTTTGGATTTAGAAACAGATATTTCCCCGTGCTGACTGCTGTTTCTTCCATATGCCAGTAATGGGCTGAAAACGCCTGTTTTGGGACTCTGCAGAGAAAGTGTTTGCAGACTGCTGAATCCACACACGGGTGTAACTCTGGAAGTTGAGTGCCCACATTGACAACCGTTCTGTTAGATAGCTGCGTTTTGGATTTAGAAGCAGATATTTCCCTGTGCTGACTGCTGTTTCTTCCATATGCCGGTAATGGGCTGAAAACGCCTGTTTTGGGACTCTGCAGAGAAAGTGTTTGCAGACTGCTGAATCCACACACGGGTTTACCTCTGGAAGTTGAGTGCACACATTGACAACCGTTCTGTTAGATAGCTGCGTTTTGGATTTAGAAGCAGATATTTCCCTGTACTTACTACTGTTTCTTCCATATGCCGGTAATCGGCTGAAAACGCCTGTTTTGGGACTCTGCACAGAAAGTGTTTGCAGACTGCTGAATCCACACACGGGTTTAACTCTGCAAGTTGAGTGCACACATTGACAACCGTTCTGTTAGATAGCTGCCTTTTGGATTTAGAAGCAGATATTTCCCTGTGCTTAATGCTGTTTCTTCCATATGCCGGTAATGGGCTGAAAACGCCTGTTTTGGGACTCTGCAGAGAAAGTGTTTGCAGACTGCTGAATCCACACACGGGTTTAACTCTGGAAGTTGAGTGCACACATTGACAACCGTTCTGTTAGATAGCTGCGTTTTGGATTTAGAAGCAGATATTTCCCTGTGCTGACTGCTGTTTCTTCCATATGCCGTTAATGGGCTGAAAACGCCTGTTTTGGGACTCTGCAGCGAAAGTGTTTGCAGACTGCTGAATCCACACACGGGTTTATCTCTAGAAACTGAGTGCACACATTTATAATCGTTCTGTTATATAGCTGCGTTTTGGATTTAGAAACAGATATTTCCATGTGCTGACTGCTGTTTCTTCCATATGCCGGTAATGGGCTGAAAACGCCTGTTTTGGGACTCTGCAGAGAAAGTGTTTGCAGACTGCTGAATCCACACACGGGTTTAACTCTGGAAGTTGAGTGCACACATTGACAACCGTTCTGTTAGATAGCTGCGTTTTGGATTTAGAAGCAGATATTTCCCTGTTCTGACTGCTGTTTCTTCCTTATGCCGGTAAAGGGCTGAAAAGGCCGGTTTTGGGACTCTGCAGAGAAAGTGTTTGCAGACCGCTGAACCCACACACGGGTTTAACTATGGAAGTTGAGTGCACCCATTGACAACCGTTCTGTTAGATAGCTGCGTTTTGGATTTAGAAGCAGATATTTCCCTGTGCTGACTGCTGTTTCTTCCATATGCCGGTAATGGGCTGAAATCCCCTGTTTTTGGACTCTGCAGAGAAAGTGTTTGCAGACTGCTGAACCCACCTCAGGTTTAACTCTGGAAGATGAGTGCACACATTGACAACCTTTCTGTTAGATAGCTGCGTTTTGGATTTAGAAGCAGATATTTCCCTGTGCTGACTGTTGTTTCTTCCATATGCCGGTAATGGGCTAAAAACGCCTGTTTTTGGACTCTAGAGAGAAAGTGTTTGCAGACTGCTGAATCCACACACGGGTTTAACTCTGGAAGTTGAGTGCACACATTGACAACCGTCCTGTTAGATAGCTGCGTTGTGGATTTAGAAGCAGATATTTCCCTGTGCTGACAGCTGTTTCTTGCATATGCCGGTAATGGGCTGAAAACGCCTGTTTTGGGACTCTGCAGTGAAAGTGTCTGCAGACTGCTGAATCCACACACGGGTTTTCCTCTGGAAGTTGAGTGCACACGTTGACAATCGTTCTGTTAGATAGCTGCGTTTTGGATTTAGAAGCAGATATTTCCCTGTGCTGACTGCTGTTTCTTCCATATGCCGGTAATGGGCTGAAAACGCCTGTTTTGGGACTCTACAGAGAAAGTGTTTGCAGACTGCTGAATCCACACACGGGTTTAACTCTGGAAGTTGAGTGCCCACATTGACAACCGTTCTCTTCGATAGCTGCGTTTTGGATTTAGAAGCGGATATTTCCCTGTGCTGACTGCTGTTTCTTCCATATGCCGGTAATGGGCTGAAAAGGCCTGTTTTGGGACTCTGCAGAGAAAGTGTTTGCAGACTGCTGAATCCACACACGGGTTTAACTCTGGAAGATGAGTGCACACATTGACAACCGTTGTCTTAGATAGCTGCGTTTTGGATTTAGAAGCTGATATTTCCCTGTGCTGACTGCTGTTTCTTCCATATGCCGATAATGGGCTGAAAACGCCTGTTTTGGGACTCTGCAGAGAAAGTGTTTGCAGACTGCTGAATTCACACACGGGTTTACCTCTGGAAGTTGAGTGCACACATTGACAACCGTTCTGTTGGATAGCTGCGTTATGGATTTAGAAGCAGATATTTCCCTGTGCTGACTGCTGTTTCTTCCATATGCCGGTAATGGGCTGAAAACGCCTATTTTGGGACTCTGCAGAGAAAGTGTTTGCAGACTGCTGAATCCACACACGTGTTTAAATCTGGAAATTGAGTGCACACATTGACAACCGTTCTGTTAGATAGCTGCGTTTTGGATTTAGAAGCAGATATTTCCCTGTGCTGACTGCTGTTTCTTCCATATGCCGGTAATGGGCTGAAAACGCCTGTTTTGGGACTCTGCAGAGAAAGTGTTTGCAGACTGCTGAATCCACACACGGGTTTATCTCTGGAAGTTGAGTGCACACATTGACAACCGTTCTGTTAGATAGCTGCGTTTTGGATTTAGAAGCAGATATTACCATGTGCTTACTGCTGTTTCTTCCATATGCCGGAAATGGGCTGAAAACGCCTGTTTTGGGACTCTGCAGAGAAAGTGTTTGCAGACTGCTGAATCCACACACGGGTTTAACTCTGGAAGTTGAGTGCACACATTGACAACCGTTCTGTTAGATAGCTGCGTTTTGGATTTAGAAACAGATATTTCCCCGTGCTGACTGCTGTTTCTTCCATATGCCAGTAATGGGCTGAAAACGCCTGTTTTGGGACTCTGCAGAGAAAGTGTTTGCAGACTGCTGAATCCACACACGGGTGTAACTCTGGA
Source organism: Aotus nancymaae (assembly GCF_030222135.1). Classification (NCBI taxonomy): domain Eukaryota; kingdom Metazoa; phylum Chordata; class Mammalia; order Primates; family Aotidae; genus Aotus; species Aotus nancymaae. The sequence goes on from NW_026989009.1 coordinate 85,209, forward strand.
AGTTGAGAGCCCACATTGACAACCGTTCTGTTAGATAGCTGCGTTTTGGATTTAGAAGCAGATATTTCCCTGTGCTGACTGCTGTTTCTTCCATATGCCGGTAATGGGCTGAAAACGCCTGTTTTGGGACTCTGCAGAGAAAGTGTTTGCAGACTGCTGAATCCACACACGTGTTTACCTCTGGAAGTTGAGTGCACACATTGACAACCGTTCTGTTAGATAGCTGCGTTTTGGATTTAGAAGCAGATATTTCCCTGTACTTACTACTGTTTCTTCCATATGCCGGTAATCGGCTGAAAACGCCTGTTTTGGGACTCTGCACAGAAAGTGTTTGCAGACTGCTGAATCCACACACGGGTTTAACTCTGCAAGTTGAGTGCACACATTGACAACCGTTCTGTTAGATAGCTGCCTTTTGGATTTAGAAGCAGATATTTCCCTGTGCTTAATGCTGTTTCTTCCATATGCCGGTAATGGGCTGAAAACGCCTGTTTTGGGACTCTGCAGAGAAAGTGTTTGCAGACTGCTGAATCCACACACGGGTTTAACTCTGGAAGTTGAGTGCACACATTGACAACCGTTCTGTTAGATAGCTGCGTTTTGGATTTAGAAGCAGATATTTCCCTGTGCTGACTGCTGTTTCTTCCATATGCCGTTAATGGGCTGAAAACGCCTGTTTTGGGACTCTGCAGCGAAAGTGTTTGCAGACTGCTGAATCCACACACGGGTTTATCTCTGGAAACTGAGTGCACACATTTATAATCGTTCTGTTATATAGCTGCGTTTTGGATTTAGAAACAGATATTTCCATGTGCTGACTGCTGTTTCTTCCATATGTCGGTAATGGGCTAAAAACGCCTGTTTTGGGACTCTGCAGAGAAACTGTTTGCAGACTGCTGAACCCACACACAGGTTTAACTCTGGAATTTGAATGCACACATTGAAAACCGTTCTGTTAGATAGCTGCGTTTTGGATTTAGAAGCAGATATTTCACTGTGCTGACTGCTGTTTCTTCCTGATGCCGGTAAAGGGCTGAAAAGGCCTGTTTTGGGACTCTGCAGAGAAAGTGTTTGCAGACTGCTGAATGCACACACGGGTTTATCTCTGGAATTTGAGTGCACACATTGACAACCGTTCTGTTAGATAGCTGCGTTTTGGATTTAGAAGCAGATATTTCCCTGTGCTGACTGCTGTTTCTTCCATATGCCGGTAATGGGCTGAAAACGCCTGTTTTGGGACTCTGCAGCGAAAGTGTTTGCAGACTGCTGAATCCACACACGGGTTTAACTCTGGAAGTTGAGTGCACACATTGACAATCGTTCTGTTAGATAGCTGCGTTTTGGATTTAGAAATAGATATTTCCATGTGCTGACTGCTGTTTCTTCCATATGCCGGTAATGGGCTGAAAACGCCTGTTTTGGGGCTCTGCAGAGAAAGTGTTTGCAGACTGCTGAATCCACACACGGGTTTAACTCTGGAAGCTGAGTGCCCACATTGACAACCGTTCTGTTAGATAGCTGCGTTTTGGATTTAGAAGCAGATATTTCCCTGTGCTGACTGCTGTTTCTTCCATATGCCGGTAATGGGATGAAAACGCCTGTTTTGGGACTCTGCAGAGAAAGTGTTTGCAGACTGCTGAATCCACACACGGGTTTAGCTCTGGAAGTTGACTGCACACATTGACAACCGTTCTGTTAGATAGCTGCGTTTTGGATTTAGAAGCAGATATTTCCCTGTGCTGACTGCTGTTTCTTCCATATGCCCGTAATGGGCTGAAAACGCCTGTTTTGGGAGTCTGCAGAGAAAGTGTTTGCAGACTGCTGAACCCACACACGGGTTTAACTATGGAAGTTGAGTGCACACATTGACAACCGTTCTGTTAGATAGCTGCGTTTTGGATTTAGAAGCAGATATTTCACTGTGCTGACTGCTGTTTCTTCCATATGCCGGTAATGGGCTGAAAACGCCTGTTTTGGGACTCTGCAGAGAAAGTGTTTGCAGACTGCTGAACCCACACACGGGTTTAACTCTGGAAGTTGAGTGCACCCATTGACAACCATTCTGTTAGATAGCTGCGTTTTGGATTTAGAAGCAGATATTTCCCTGTGCTGACTGCAGTTTCTTCCATATGCCGGTAATGGGCTGAAAACGCCTGTTTTGGGACTCTGCAGAGAAAGTGTTTGCAGACTGCTGAACCCACACACAGGTTTAACTCTGGAAGTTGAATGCACACACTGACAACTGTTCTGTTAGATAGCTGCGTTTTGGATTTAGAAGCAGATATTTCCCTGTGCTGACTGCTGTTTCTTCCATATGCCGGTAATGGACTGAAAAGGCCTGTTTTGGGACTCTGCAGAGAAAGTGTTTGCAGACTGCTGAATCCACACACGGGTTTATCTCTGGAGGTTGAGTGCACACATTGACAACCGTTCTGTTAGATAGCTGCGTTTTGGATTTAGAAGCAGATATTTCCCTGTGCTAACTGCTGTTTCTTCCATTTTCCGGTAATGGGCTGAAAACGCCTGTTTTGGGACTCTGCAGAGAAAGTGTTTGCAGACTGCTGAATCCACACACGGGTTTAACTCTGGATGTTGAGTGCACACATTGACAACCGTTCTGTTTGATAGCTGCGTTTTGGATTTTGAAGCAGATATTTCCCTGTGCTGACTGCTGTTTCTTCCTTATGCCGGTAATGGGCTGAAAACGCCTGTTTTGGGACTCTGCAGAGAAAGTGTTTGCAGACTGCTGAACCCACACACGGGTTTAACTATGGAAGTTGAGTGCACCCATTGAAAACCGTTCTGTTAGATAGCTGCGTTTTGGATTTAGAAGCAGATATTTCCCTGTGCTGACTGCTGTTTCTTCCATATGCCGGTAATGGGCTGAAAACGCCTGTTTTGGGACTCTGCAGAGAAAGTGATTGCAGACTGCTGAATCCACACACGGGTTTAGCTCTGGAAGTTGACTGCACACATTGACAACCGTTCTGTTAGATAGCTGCGTTTTGGATTTAGAAGCAGATATTTCCCTGTGCTGACTGCTGTTTCTTCCATATGCCCGTAATGGGCTGAAAACGCCTGTTTTGGGAGTCTGCAGAGAAAGTGTTTGCAGACTGCTGAACCCACACACGGGTTTAACTATGGAAGTTGAGTGCACACATTGACAACCGTTCTGTTAGATAGCTGCGTTTTGGATTTAGAAGCAGATATTTCACTGTGCTGACTGCTGTTTCTTCCATATGCCGGTAATGGGCTGAAAACGCCTGTTTTGGGACTCTGCAGAGAAAGTGTTTGCAGACTGCTGAACCCACACACGGGTTTAACTCTGGAAGTTGAGTGCACCCATTGACAACCATTCTGTTAGATAGCTGCGTTTTGGATTTAGAAGCAGATATTTCCCTGTGCTGACTGCAGTTTCTTCCATATGCCGGTAATGGGCTGAAAACGCCTGTTTTGGGACTCTGCAGAGAAAGTGTTTGCAGACTGCTGAACCCACACACAGGTTTAACTCTGGAAGTTGAATGCACACACTTACAACTGTTCTGTTAGATAGCTGCGTTTTGGATTTAGAAGCAGATATTTCCCTGTGCTGACTGCTGTTTCTTCCATATGCCGGTAATGGACTGAAAAGGCCTGTTTTGGGACTCTGCAGAGAAAGTGTTTGCAGACTGCTGAATCCACACACGGGTTTATCTCTGGAGGTTGAGTGCACACATTGACAACCGTTCTGTTAGATAGCTGCGTTTTGGATTTAGAAGCAGATATTTCCCTGTGCTGACTGCTGTTTCTTCCATTTTCAGGTAATGGGCTGAAAACGCCTGTTTTGGGACTCTGCAGAGAAAGTGTTTGCAGACTGCTGAATCCACACACGGGTTTAACTCTGGATGTTGAGTGCACACATTGACAACCGTTCTGTTTGATAGCTGCGTTTTGGATTTTGAAGCAGATATTTCCCTGTGCTGACTGCTGTTTCTTCCTTATGCCGGTAATGGGCTGAAAACGCCTGTTTTGGGACTCTGCAGAGAAAGTGTTTGCAGACTGCTGAACCCACACACGGGTTTAACTATGGAAGTTGAGTGCACCCATTGAAAACCGTTCTGTTAGATAGCTGCGTTTTGGATTTAGAAGCAGATATTTCCCTTTGCTGACTGCTGTTTCTTCCATATGCCGGTAATGGGCTGAAAACGCCTGTTTCTGGACTCTGCAGAGAAAGTGTTTGCAGACTGCTGAACCCACACACAGGTTTAACTCTGGAAGTTGAGTGCACACATTGACAACCGTTCTGTTAGATAGCTGCGTTTTGGATTTAGAAGCCGATATTTCACTGTGCTGACTGCTGTTTCTTCCTTATGCCGGTAAATGGCTGAAAAGGCCTGTTTTGGGACTCTGCAGAGAAAGTGTTTGCAGACTGCTGAATGAACACACGGTTTTATCTCTGGAAGTTGAGTGCACACATTGACAACCCTTCTGTTAGATAGCTGCGTTTTGGATTTAGAAGCAGATATTTCCCTGTGCTGACTGCTGTTTCTTCCTTATGCCGGTAATGGGCTGAAAACGCCTGTTTTGGGACTCTGCAGAGAAAGTGTTTGCAGACTGCTGAATCCACACACGGGTTTAACTCTGGAAGCTGAGTGCACACATTGACAACCGTTCTGTTAGATAGCTGTGTTTTGGATTTAGAAGCAGATATTTCCCTGTGCTTACTGCTTTTTCTTCCATATGCCGGTAATGGGCTGAAAACGCCTGTTTTGGGACTCTGCAGAGAAAGTGTTTGCAGACTGCTGAATCCACACACGGGTTTAACTCTGGAAGTTGAGTGCACACATTGAGAACCGTTCTGTTAGATAGCTGCGTTTTGGATTTAGAAGCAGATATTTCCCTGTGCTGACTGCTGTTTCTTCCATATGCCCGTAATGGGCTGAAAACGCCTGTTTTGGGAGTCTGCAGAGAAAGTGTTTGCAGACTGCTGAACCCACACACGGGTTTAACTATGGAAGTTGAGTGCACACAATGACAACCGTTCTGTTAGATAGCTGCGTTTTGGATTTAGAAGCAGATATTTCACTGTGCTGACTGCTGTTTCTTCCATATGCCGGTAATGGCCTGAAAACGCCTGTTTTGGGACTCTGCAGAGAAAGTGTTTGCAGACTGCTGAACCCACACACGGGTTTAACTCTGGAAGTTGAGTGCACCCATTGACAACCATTCTGTTAGATAGCTGCGTTTTGGATTTAGAAGCAGATATTTCCCTGTGCTGACTGCAGTTTCTTCCATATGCCGGTAATGGGCTGAAAACGCCTGTTTTGGGACTCTGCAGAGAAAGTGTTTGCAGACTGCTGAACCCACACACAGGTTTAACTCTGGAAGTTGAATGCACACACTGACAACTGTTCTGTTAGATAGCTGCGTTTTGGATTTAGAAGCAGATATTTCCCTGTGCTGACTGCTGTTTCTTCCATATGCCGGTAATGGACTGAAAAGGCCTGTTTTGGGACTCTGCAGAGAAAGTGTTTGCAGACTGCTGAATCCACACACGGGTTTATCTCTGGAGGTTGAGTGCACACATTGACAACCGTTCTGTTAGATAGCTGCGTTTTGGATTTAGAAGCAGATATTTCCCTGTGCTGACTGCTGTTTCTTCCATTTTCCGGTAATGGGCTGAAAACGCCTGTTTTGGGACTCTGCAGAGAAAGTGTTTGCAGACTGCTGAATCCACACACGGGTTTAACTCTGGATGTTGAGTGCACACATTGACAACCGTTCTGTTTGATAGCTGCGTTTTGGATTTTGAAGCAGATATTTCCCTGTGCTGACTGCTGTTTCTTCCTTATGCCGGTAATGGGCTGAAAACGCCTGTTTTGGGACTCTGCAGAGAAAGTGTTTGCAGACTGCTGAACCCACACACGGGTTTAACTATGGAAGTTGAGTGCACCCATTGAAAACCGTTCTGTTAGATAGCTGCGTTTTGGATTTAGAAGCAGATATTTCCCTTTGCTGACTGCTGTTTCTTCCATATGCCGGTAATGGGCTGAAAACGCCTGTTTCTGGACTCTGCAGAGAAAGTGTTTGCAGACTGCTGAATGAACACACGGTTTTATCTCTGGAAGTTGAGTGCACACATTGACAACCCTTCTGTTAGATAGCTGCGTTTTGGATTTAGAAGCAGATATTTCCCTGTGCTGACTGCTGTTTCTTCCTTATGCCGGTAATGGGCTGAAAACGCCTGTTTTGGGACTCTGCAGAGAAAGTGTTTGCAGACTGCTGAATCCACACACGGGTTTAACTCTGGAAGCTGAGTGCACACATTGACAACCGTTCTGTTAGATAGCTGTGTTTTGGATTTAGAAGCAGATATTTCCCTGTGCTTACTGCTGTTTCTTCCATATGCCGGTAATGGGCTGAAAACGCCTGTTTTGGGACTCTGCAGAGAAAGTGTTTGCAGACTGCTGAATCCACACACGGGTTTAACTCTGGAAGTTGAGTGCACACATTGAGAACCGTTCTGTTAGATAGCTGCGTTTTGGATTTAGAAGCAGATATTTCCCTGTGCTGACTACTGTTTCTTCCATATGCCGGTAATGGGCTGAAAACGCCTGTTTTGGGACTCTGCAGAGAAAGTGTTTGCAGACTGCTGAATCCACACACGGGTTTAACTCTGCAAGTTGAGTGCACACATTGACAACCGTTCTGTTAGATAGCTGGGTTTTGGATTTAGAAGCAGATATTTCCCTGTGCTGACTGCTGTTTCTTCCATATGCCGGTAATGGGCTGAAAACGCCTGTTTTGGGACTCTGCAGAGAAAGTGTTTGCAGACTGCTGAACCCACAAACGGGTTTAACTCTGGAAGCTGAGTGCACACATTGACAACCGTTCTGTTAGATAGCTGTGTTTTGGATTTAGAATCAGATATTTCCCTGTGCTTACTGCTGTTTCTTCCATATGCAGGTAATGGGCTGAAAACGCCTGTTTTGGGACTCTGCAGAGAAAGTGTTTGCAGACTGCTGAACCCACACACGGGTTTAACTATGGAAGTTGACTGCACACATTGACAACCGTTCTGTTAGATAGCTGCGTTTTGGATTTAGAAGCAGATATTTCCCTGTGCTGACTGCTGTTTCTTCCATATGCCGGAAATGGGCTGAAAACGCCTGTTCTAAGACTCTGGAGAGAAAGTGTTTGCAGACTGCTGAACCCACACACGGGTTTAACCCTGGAAGTTGAGTGCACACATTGACAACCGTTCTGTTAGATAGCTGCGTTTTGGATTTAGAAGCAGATATTTCCCTGTGCTGACTGCTGTTTCTTCCATATGCCGGTAATGGGCTGAAAACGCCTGTATTGGGACTCTGCAGAGAAAGTGTTTGCAGACTGCTGAACCCACACACAGGTTTAACTCTGGAAGTTGAATGCACACATTGACAACCGTTCTGTTAGATAGCTGCGTTTTGGATTTAGAAGCAGATATTTCGCTGTGCTGACTGCTGTTTCTTCCATATGCCGGTAATGGGCTGAAAACGCCTGTTTTGGGATTCTGCAGAGAAAGTGTTTGCAGACTGCTGAATCCACACACGTGTTTAACTCTGGAAGTTGAGTGCACACATTGACATCCTTTCTGTTAGATAGCTGCGTTTTGGATTTAGAAGCAGATATTTCCCTGTGGTGACGGCGGTTTCTTCCATATGCCGGTAATGGGCTGAAAACGCCTGTTTTGGGACTCTGCAGAGAAAGTGTTTGCAGACTGCTGAACCCACACACGGGTTTAACTATGGAAGTTGACTGCACACATTGACAACCGTTCTGTTAGATAGCTGCGTTTCGGATTTAGAAGCAGATATTTCCCTGTGCTGACTGCTGTTTCTTCCATATGCCGGAAATGGGCTGAAAACGCCTGTTCTGGGACTCTGGAGAGAAAGTGTTTGCAGACTGCTGAAGCCACACACGGGTTTAACTCTGGAAGTTGAGTGCACACATTGACAACCGTTCTGTTAGATAGCTGCGTTTTGGATTTAGAAGCAGATATTTCCCTGTGCTGACTGCTGTTTCTTCCATATGCCGGTAATGGGCTGAAAACGCCTGTATTGGGACTCTGCAGAGAAAGTGTTTGCAGACTGCTGAACCCACACACAGGTTTAACTCTGGAAGTTGAATGAACACATTGACAACCGTTCTGTTAGATAGCTGCGTTTTGGATTTAGAAGCAGATATTTCCCTGTGCTGACTGCTGTTTCTTCCATATGCCGGTAATGGGCTGAAAACGCCTGTTTTGGGATTCTGCAGAGAAAGTGTTTGCAGACTGCTGAATCCACACACGTGTTTAACTCTGGAAGTTGAGTGCACACATTGACATCCGTTCTGTTAGATAGCTGCGTTTTGGATTTAGAAGCAGATATTTCCCTGTGGTGACGGCGGTTTCTTCCATATGCCGGTAATGGGCTGAAAACGCCTGTTTTGGGACTCTGCAGAGAAAGTGTTTGCAGACTGCTGAATCCACACACGGGTTTAACTCTGGAAGATGAGTGCACACATTGACAACCGTTGTCTTAGATAGCTGCGTTTTGGATTTAGAAGCTGATATTTCCCTGTGCTGACTGCTGTTTCTTCCATATGCCGATAATGGGCTGAAAACGCCTGTTTTGGGACTCTGCAGAGAAAGTGTTTGCAGACTGCTGAATTCACACACGGGTTTACCTCTGGAAGTTGAGTGCACACATTGACAACCGTTCTGTTGGATAGCTGCGTTATGGATTTAAAAGCAGATATTTCCCTGTGCTGACTGCTGTTTCTTCCATATGCCGGTAATGGCCTGAAAACGCCTATTTTGGGACTCTGCAGAGAAAGTGTTTGCAGACTGCTGAATCCACACACGTGTTTAAATCTGGAAATTGAGTGCACACATTGACAACCGCTCTGTTAGATAGCTGCGTTTTGGATTTAGAAGCAGATATTTCCCTGTGCTGACTGCTGTTTCTTCCATATGCCGGTAATGGGCTGAAAACGCCTGTTTTGGGACTCTGCAGAGAAAGTGTTTGCAGACTGCTGAATCCACACACGGGTTTATCTCTGGAAGTTGAGTGCACACATTGACAACCGTTCTGTTAGATAGCTGCGTTTTGGATTTAGAAGCAGATATTACCCTGTGCTTACTGCTGTTTCTTCCATATGCCGGAAATGGGCTGAAAACGCCTGTTTTGGGACTCTGCAGAGAAAGTGTTTGCAGACTGCTGAATCCACACACGGGTTTAACTCTGGAAGTTGAGTGCACACATTGACAACCGTTCTGTTAGATAGCTGCGTTTTGGATTTAGAAACAGATATTTCCCCGTGCTGACTGCTGTTTCTTCCATATGCCAGTAATGGGCTGAAAACGCCTGTTTTGGGACTCTGCAGAGAAAGTGTTTGCAGTCTGCTGAATCCACACACGGGTGTAACTCTGGAAGTTGAGTGCCCACATTGACAACCGTTCTGTTAGATAGCTGCGTTTTGGATTTAGAAGCAGATATTTCCCTGTGCTGACTGCTGTTTCTTCCATATGCCGGTAATGGGCTGAAAACGCCTGTTTTGGGACTCTGCAGAGAAAGTGTTTGCAGACTGCTGAATCCACACACGTGTTTACCTCTGGAAGTTGAGTGCACACATTGACAACCGTTCTGTTAGATAGCTGCGTTTTGGATTTAGAAGCAGATATTTCCCTGTACTTACTACTGTTTCTTCCATATGCCGGTAATCGGCTGAAAACGCCTGTTTTGGGACTCTGCACAGAAAGTGTTTGCAGACTGCTGAATCCACACACGGGTTTAACTCTGCAAGTTGAGTGCACACATTGACAACCGTTCTGGTAGATAGCTGCGTTTTGGATTTAGAAGCAGATATTTCCCTGTGCTTAATGCTGTTTCTTCCATATGCCGGTAATGGGCTGAAAACGCCTGTTTTGGGACTCTGCAGAGAAAGTGTTTGCAGACTGCTGAATCCACACACGGGTTTAACTCTGGAAGTTGAGTGCACACATTGACAACCGTTCTGTTAGATAGCTGCGTTTTGGATTTAGAAGCAGATATTTCCCTGTGCTGACTGCTCTTTCTTCCATATGCCGTTAATGGGCTGAAAACGCCTGTTTTGGGACTCTGCAGCGAAAGTGTTTGCAGACTGCTGAATCCACACACGGGTTTATCTCTGGAAGCTGAGTGCACACATTTATAATCGTTCTGTTAGATAGCTGCGTTTTGGATTTAGAAACAGATATTTCCATGTGCTGACTGCTGTTTCTTCCATATGTCGGTAATGGGCTAAAAACGCCTGCTTTGGGACTCTGCAGAGAAAGTGTTTGCAGACTGCTGAACCCACACACAGGTTTAACTCTGGAAGTTGAATGCACACATTGAAAACCGTTCTGTTAGATAGCTGCGTTTTGGATTTAGAAGCAGATATTTCACTGTGCTGACTGCTGTTTCTTCCTGATGCCGGTAAAGGGCTGAAAAGGCCTGTTTTGGGACTCTGCAGAGAAAGTGTTTGCAGACTGCTGAATGCACACACGGGTTTATCTCTGGAATTTGAGTGCACACATTGACAACCGTTCTGTTAGATAGCTGCGTTTTGGATTTAGTAGCAGATATTTCCCTGTGCTGACTGCTGTTTCTTCCATATGCCGGTAATGGGCTGAAAACGCCTGTTTTGGGACTCTGCAGCGAAAGTGTTTGCAGACTGCTGAATCCACACACGGGTTTAACTCTGGAAGTTGAGTGCACACATTGACAATCGTTCTGTTAGATAGCTGCGTTTTGGATTTAGAAATAGATATTTCCATGTGCTGACTGCTGTTTCTTCCATATGCCGGTAATGGGCTGAAAACGCCTGTTTTGGGGCTCTGCAGAGAAAGTGTTTGCAGACTGCTGAATCCACACACGGGTTTAACTCTGGAAGTTGAGTGCCCACATTGACAACCGTTCTGTTAGATAGCTGCGTTTTGGATTTAGAAGCAGATATTTCCCTGTGCTGACTGCTGTTTCTTCCTTATGCCGGTAATGGGCTGAAAACGCCTGTTTTGGGACTCTGCAGAGAAAGTGTTTGCAGACTGCTGAATCCACACACGGGTTTAACTCTGGAAGTTGACTGCACACATTGACAACCGTTCTGTTAGATAGCTGCGTTTTGGATTTAGAAGCAGATATTTCCCTGTGCTGACTGCTGTTTCTTCCATATGCCCGTAAAGGGCTGAAAACGCCTGTTTTGGGACTCTGCAGAGAAAGTGTTTGCAGACTGCTGAACCCACACACGGGTTTAGCTATGGAAGTTGAGTGCACACATTGACAACCGTTCTGTTAGATAGCTGCGTTTTGGATTTAGAAGCAGATATTTCACTGTGCTGACTGCTGTTTCTTCCATATGCCGGTAATGGGCTGAAAACGCCTGTTCTGGGACTCTGGAGAGAAAGTGTTTGCAGACTGCTGAACCCACACACGGGTTTAACTCTGGAAGTTGAGTGCACCCATTGACAACCATTCTGTTAGATAGCTGCGTTTTGGATTTAGAAGCAGATATTTCCCTGTGCTGACTGCAGTTTCTTCCATATGCCGGTAATGGGCTGAAAACGCCTGTTTTGGGACTCTGCAGAGAAAGTGTTTGCAGACTGCTGAACCCACACACAGGTTTAACTCTGGAAGTTGAATGCACACATTGACAACTGTTCTGTTAGATAGCTGCGTTTTGGATTTAGAAGCAGATATTTCCCTGTGCTGACTGCTGTTTCTTCCATATGCCGGTAATGGACTGAAAAGGCCTGTTTTGGGACTCTGCAGAGAAAGTGTTTGCAGACTGCTGAATCCACACACGGGTTTATCTCTGGAAGTTGAGTGCACACATTGACAACCGTTCTGTTAGATAGCTGCGTTTTGGATTTAGAAGCAGATATTTCCCTGTGCTGACTGCTGTTTCTTCCATTTTCCGGTAATGGGCTGAAAACGCCTGTTTTGGGACTCTGCAGTGAAAGTGTTTGCAGACTGCTGAATCCACACACGGGTTTAACTCTGGATGTTGAGTGCTCACATTGACAACCGTTCCGTTTGATAGCTGCGTTTTGGATTTTGAAGCAGATATTTCCCTGTGCTGACTGCTGTTTCTTCCATATGCCGGTAATGGGCTGAAAACGCCTGTTTTGGGACTCTGCAGAGAAAGTGTTTGCAGACTGCTGAACCCACACACGGGTTTAACTATGGAAGTTGAGTGCACCCATTGACAACCGTTCTGTTAGATAGCTGCGTTTTGGATTTAGAAGCAGATATTTCCCTGTGCTGACTGCTGTTTCTTCCATATGCCGGTAATGGGCTGAAAACGCCTCTTTCTGGACTCTGCAGAGAAAGTGTTTGCAGACTGCTGAACCCACACACAGGTTTAACTCTGGAAGTTGAATACACACATTGACAACCGTTCTGTTAGATAGCTGCGTTTTGGATTTAGAAGCAGATATTTCACTGTGCTGACTGCTGTTTCTTCCTTATGCCGGTAAATGGCTGAAAAGGCCTGTTTTGGGACTCTGCAGAGAAAGTGTTTGCAGACTGCTGAATGAACACACGGTTTTATCTCTGGAAGTTGAGTGCACACATTGACAACCCTTCTGTTAGATAGCTGCGTTTTGGATTTAGAAGCAGATATTTCCCTGTGCTGACTGCTGTTTCTTCCATATGCCGGTAATGGGCTGAAAACGCCTGTTTTGGGACTCTGCAGAGAAAGTGTTTGCAGACTGCTGAATCCACACACGGGTTTAAGTCTGGAAGCTGAGTGCACACATTGACAACCGTTCTGTTAGATAGCTGTGTTTTGGATTTAGAAGCAGATATTTCCCTGTGCTTACTGCTGTTTCTTCCATATGCCGGTAATGGGCTGAAAACGCCTGTTTTGGGACTCTGCAGAGAAAGTGTTTGCAGACTGCTGAATCCACACACGGGTTTAACTCTGGAAGTTGAGTGCACACATTGAGAACCGTTCTGTTAGATAGCTGCGTTTTGGATTTAGAAGCAGATATTTCCCTGTGCTGACTACTGTTTCTTCCATATGCCGGTAATGGGCTGAAAACGCCTGTTTTGGGACTCTGCAGAGAAAGTGTTTGCAGACTGCTGAATCCACACACGGGTTTAACTCTGCAAGTTGAGTGCACACATTGACAACCGTTCTGTTAGATAGCTGCGTTTTGGATTTAGAAGCAGATATTTCCCTGTGCTGACTGCTGTTTCTTCCATATGCCGGTAATGGGCTGAAAACGCCTGTTTTGGGACTCTGCAGAGAAAGTGTTTGCAGACTGCTGAACCCACAAACGGGTTTAACTCTGGAAGCTGAGTGCACACATTGACAACCGTTCTGTTAGATAGCTGTGTTTTGGATTTAGAATCAGATATTTCCCTGTGCTTACTGCTGTTTCTTCCATATGCCGGTAATGGGCTGAAAACGCCTGTTTTGGGACTCTGCAGAGAAAGTGTTTGCAGACTGCTGAACCCACACACGGGTTTAACTATGGAAGTTGACTGCACACATTGACAACCGTTCTGTTAGATAGCTGCGTTTTGGATTTAGAAGCAGATATTTCCCTGTGCTGACTGCTGTTTCTTCCATATGCCGGAAATGGGCTGAAAACGCCTGTTCTAAGACTCTGGAGAGAAAGTGTTTGCAGACTGCTGAACCCACACACGGGTTTAACCCTGGAAGTTGAGTGCACACATTGACAACCGTTCTGTTAGATAGCTGCGTTTTGGATTTAGAAGCAGATATTTCCCTGTGCTGACTGCTGTTTCTTCCATATGCCGGTAATGGGCTGAAAACGCCTGGTTTGGGACTCTGCAGAGAAAGTGTTTGCAGACTGCTGAACCCACACACAGGTTTAACTCTGGAAGTTGAATGCACACATTGACAACCGTTCAGTTAGATAGCTGCGTTTTGGATTTAGAAGCAGATATTTCCCTGTGCTGACTGCTGTTTCTTCCATATGCCGGTAATGGGCTGTAAACGCCTGTTTTGGGATTCTGCAGAGAAAGTGTTTGCAGACTGCTGAATCCACACACGTTTTTAACTCTGGAAGTTGAGTGCACACATTGACATCCGTTCTGTTAGATAGCTGCGTTTTGGATTTAGAAGCAGATATTTCCCTGTGGTGACGGCGGTTTCTTCCATATGCCGGTAATGGGCTGAAAACGCCTGTTTTGGGACTCTGCAGAGAAAGTGTTTGCAGACTGCTGAACCCACACACGCGTTTAACTATGGAAGTTGACTGCACACATTGACAACCGTTCTCTTAGATAGCTGCGTTTCGGATTTAGAAGCAGATATTTCCCTGTGCTGACTGCTGTTTCTTCCATATGCCGGAAATGGGCTGAAAACGCCTGTTCTGGGACTCTGGAGAGAAAGTGTTTGCAGACTGCTGAACCCACACACGGGTTTAACTCTGGAAGTTGAGTGCACACATTGACAACCGTTCTGTTAGATAGCTGCATTTTGGATTTAGAAGCAGATATTTCCCTGTGCTGACTGCTGTTTCTTCCATATGCCGATAATGGGCTGAAAACGCCTGTATTGGGACTCTGCAGAGAAAGTGTTTGCAGACTGCTGAACCCACACACAGGTTTAACTCTGGAAGTTGAATGCACACATTGACAACCGTTCTGTTAGATAGCTGCGTTTTGGATTTAGAAGCAGATATTTCCCTGTGCTGACTGCTGTTTCTTCCATATGCCGGTAATGGGCTGAAAACGCCTGTTTGGGGATTCTGCAGAGAAAGTGTTTGCAGACTGCTGAATCCACACACGTGTTTAACTCTGGAAGTTGAGTGCACACATTGACATCCGTTCTGTTAGATAGCTGCGTTTTGGATTTAGAAGCAGATATTTCCCTGTGGTGACGGCGGTTTCTTCCATATGCCGGTAATGGGCTGAAAACGCCTGTTTTGGGACTCTGCAGAGAAAGTGTTTGCAGACTGCTGAATCCACACACGGGTTTAACTCTGGAAGATGAGTGCACACATTGACAACCGTTGTCTTAGATAGCTGCGTTTTGGATTTAGAAGCTGATATTTCCCTGTGCTGACTGCTGTTTCTTCCATATGCCGATAATGGGCTGAAAACGCCTGTTTTGGGACTCTGCAGAGAAAGTGTTTGCAGACTGCTGAATTCACACACGGGTTTACCTCTGGAAGTTGAGTGCACACATTGACAACCGTTCTGTTAGATAGCTGCGTTTTGGATTTAGAAGCAGATATTTCCCTGTGCTGACTGCTGTTTCTTCCATATGCCGGTAATGGGCTGAAAACGCCTGTTTTGGGACTCTGCAGAGAAAGTGTTTGCATACTGCTGAATCCACACACGTGTTTACCTCTGGAAGTTGAGTGCACACATTGACAACCGTTCTGTTAGATAGCTGCGTTTTGGATTTAGAAGCAGATATTTCCCTGTACTTACTACTGTTTCTTCCATATGCCGGTAATCGGCTGAAAACGCCTGTTTTGGGACTCTGCACAGAAAGTGTTTGCAGACTGCTGAATCCACACACGGGTTTAACTCTGCAAGTTGAGTGCACACATTGACAACCGTTCTGTTAGATAGCTGCGTTTTGGATTTAGAAGCAGATATTTCCCTGTGCTTAATGCTGTTTCTTCCATATGCCGGTAATGGGCTGAAAACGCCTGTTTTGGGACTCTGCAGAGAAAGTGTTTGCAGACTGCTGAATCCACACACGGGTTTAACTCTGGAAGTTGAGTGCACACATTGACAACCGTTCTGTTAGATAGCTGCGTTTTGGATTTAGAAGCAGATATTTCCCTGTGCTGACTGCTGTTTCTTCCATATGCCGTTAATGGGCTGAAAAGGCCTGTTTTGGGACTCTGCAGCGAAAGTGTTTGCAGACTGCTGAATCCACACACGGGTTTATCTCTGGAAGCTGAGTGCACACATTTATAATCGTTCTGTTAGATAGCTGCGTTTTGGATTTAGAAACAGATATTTCCATGTGCTGACTGCTGTTGCTTCCATATGTCGGTAATGGGCTAAAAACGCCTGCTTTGGGACTCTGCAGAGAAAGTGTTTGCAGACTGCTGAACCCACACACAGGTTTAACTCTGGAAGTTGAATGCACACATTGAAAACCGTTATGTTAGATAGCTGCGTTTTGGATTTAGAAGCAGATATTTCACTGTGCTGACTGCTGTTTCTTCCTGATGCCGGTAAAGGGCTGAAAAGGCCTGTTTTGGGACTCTGCAGAGAAAGTGTTTGCAGACTGCTGAATGCACACACGGGTTTATCTCTGGAATTTGAGTGCACACATTGACAACCGTTCTGTTAGATAGCTGCGTTTTGGATTTAGTAGCAGATATTTCCCTGTGCTGACTGCTGTTTCTTCCATATGCCGCTAATGGGCTGAAAACGCCTGTTTTGGGACTCTGCAGCGAAAGTGTTTGCAGACTGCTGAATCCACACACGGGTTTAACTCTGGAAGTTGAGTGCACACATTGACAATCGTTCTGTTAGATAGCTGAGTTTTGGATTTAGAAATAGATATTTCCATGTGCTGACTGCTGTTTCTTCCATATGCCGGTAATGGGCTGAAAACGCCTGTTTTGGGGCTCTGCAGAGAAAGTGTTTGCAGACTGCTGAATCCACACATGGGTTTAACTCTGGAAGTTGAGTGCCCACATTGACAACCGTTCTGTTAGATAGCTGCGTTTTGGATTTAGAAGCAGATATTTCCCTGTGCTGACTGCTGTTTCTTCCTTATGCCGGTAATGGGCTGAAAACGCCTGTTTTGGGACTCTGCAGAGAAAGTGTTTGCAGACTGCTGTATCCACACACGGGTTTAACTATGGAAGTTGAGTGCACACATTGACAACCGTTCTGTTAGATAGCTGCGTTTTGGATTTAGAAACAGATATTTCCCTGTGCTGACTGCTGTTTCTTCCATATGCCCGTAATGGGCTGAAAACGCCTGTTTTGGGACTCTGCAGAGAAAGTGTTTGCAGACTGCTGCACCCACACACGGGTTTAACTATGGAAGTTGAGTGCACACATTGACAACCGTTCTGTTAGATAGCTGCGTTTTGGATTTAGAAGCAGATATTTCACTGTGCTGACTGCTGTTTCTTCCATATGCCGGTAATGGGCTGAAAACGCCTGTTTTGGGACTCTGCAGAGAAAGTGTTTGCAGACTGCTGAACCCACACACGGGTTTAACTCTGGAAGTTGAGTGCACCCATTGACAACCATTCTGTTAGATAGCTGCGTTTTGGATTTAGAAGCAGATATTTCCCTGTGCTGACTGCAGTTTCTTCCATATGCCGGTAATGGGCTGAAAACGCCTGTTTTGGGACTCTGCAGAGAAAGTGTTTGCAGACTGCTGAACCCACACACAGGTTTAACTCTGGAAGTTGAATGCACACATTGACAACTGTTCTGTTAGATAGCTGCGTTTTGGATTTAGAAGCAGATATTTCCCTGTGCTGACTGCTGTTTCTTCCATATGCCGGTAATGGACTGAAAAGGCCTGTTTTGGGACTCTGCAGAGAAAGTGTTTGCAGACTGCTGAATCCACACACGGGTTTATCTCTGGAAGTTGAGTGCACACATTGACAACCGTTCTGTTTGATAGCTGCGTTTTGGATTTTGAAGCAGATATTTCCCTGTGCTGACTGCTGTTTCTTCCTTATGCCGGTAATGGGCTGAAAACGCCTGTTTTGGGACTCTGCAGAGAAAGTGTTTGCAGACTGCTGAACCCACACTCGTGTTTAACTATGGAAGTTGAGTGCACCCATTGACAACCGTTCTGTTAGATAGCTGCGTTTTGGATTTAGAAGCAGATATTTCCCTGTGCTGACTGCTGTTTCTTCCATATGCCGGTAATCGGCTGAAAACGCCTCTTTCTGGACTCTGCAGAGAAAGTGTTTGCAGACTGCTGAATCCACACACAGGTTTAACTCTGGAAGTTGAATACACACATTGACAACCGTTCTGTTAGATAGCTGCGTTTTGGATTTAGAAGCAGATATTTCACTGTGCTGACTGCTGTTTCTTCCTTATGCCGGTAAATGGCTGAAAAGGCCTGTTTTGGGACTCTGCAGAGAAAGTGTTTGCAGACTGCTGAATGAACACACGGTTTTATCTCTGGAAGTTGAGTGCACACATTGACAACCCTTCTGTTAGATAGCTGCGTTTTGGATTTAGAAGCAGATATTTCCCTGTGCTGACTGCTGTTTCTTCCATATGCCGGTAATGGGCTGAAAACGCCTGTTTTGGGACTCTGCAGAGAAAGTGTTTGCAGACTGCTGAATCCACACACGGGTTTAACTCTGGAAGCTGAGTGCACACATTGACAACCGTTCTGTTAGATAGCTGTGTTTTGGATTTAGAAGCAGATATTTCCCTGTGCTTACTGCTGTTTCTTCCATATGCCGGTAATGGGCTGAAAACGCCTGCTTTGGGACTCTGCAGAGAAAGTGTTTGCAGACTGCTGAATCCACACACGGGTTTAACTCTGGAAGTTGAGTGCACACATTGAGAACCGTTCTGTTAGATAGCTGCGTTTTGGATTTAGAAGCAGATATTTCCCTGTGCTGACTACTGTTTCTTCCATATGCCGGTAATGGGCTGAAAACGCCTGTTTTGGGACTCTGCAGAGAAAGTGTTTGCAGACTGCTGAATCCACACACGGGTTTAACTCTGGAAGTTGAGTGCACACATTGACAACCGTTCTGTTAGATAGCTGCGTTTTGGATTTAGAAGCAGATATTTCCCTGTGCTGACTGCTGTTTCTTCCATATGCCGGTAATGGGCTGAAAACGCCTGTTTTGGGACTCTGCAGAGAAAGTGTTTGCAGACTGCTGAATCAACACACGGGTTTAACTCTGCAAGTTGAGTGCACACATTGACAACCGTTCTGTTAGATAGCTGCGTTTTGGATTTAGAAGCAGATATTTTCCTGTGCTGACTGCTGTTTCTTCCATATGCCGGTAATGGGCTGAAAACGCCTGTTTTGGGACTCTGCAGAGAAAGTGTTTGCAGACTGCTGAATCCACACACGGGTTTATCTCTGGAAGTTGAGTGCACACATTGACAACCGTTCTGTTAGATAGCTGCGTTTTGGATTTAGAAGCAGATATTACCCTGTGCTTACTGCTGTTTCTTCCATATGCCGGAAATGGGCTGAAAACGCCTGTTTTGGGACTCTGCAGAGAAAGTGTTTGCAGACTGCTGAATCCACACACGGGTTTAACTCTGGAAGTTGAGTGCACACATTGACAACCGTTCTGTTAGATAGCTGCGTTTTGGATTTAGAAACAGATATTTCCCCATGCTGACTGCTGTTTCTTCCATATGCCAGTAATGGGCTGAAAACGCCTGTTTTGGGACTCTGCAGAGAAAGTGTTTGCAGTCTGCTGAATCCACACACGGGTGTAACTCTGGAAG
The DNA here is from genome assembly GCF_030222135.1 of Aotus nancymaae. Classification (NCBI taxonomy): domain Eukaryota; kingdom Metazoa; phylum Chordata; class Mammalia; order Primates; family Aotidae; genus Aotus; species Aotus nancymaae. The sequence goes on from NW_026989009.1 coordinate 104,636, forward strand.
TTGAGTGCCCACATTGACAACCGTTCTGTTAGATAGCTGCGTTTTGGATTTAGAAGCAGATATTTCCCTGTGCTGACTGCTGTTTCTTCCATATGCCGGTAATGGGCTGAAAACACCTGTTTTGGGACTCTGCAGAGAAAGTGTTTGCATACTGCTGAATCCACACACGTGTTTACCTCTGGAAGTTGAGTGCACACATTGACAACCGTTCTGTTTGATAGCTGCGTTTTGGATTTAGAAGCAGATATTTCCCTGTACTTAATACTGTTTCTTCCATATGCCGGTAATCGGCTGAAAACGCCTGTTTTGGGACTCTGCACAGAAAGTGTTTGCAGACTGCTGAATCCACACACGGGTTTAACTCTGCAAGTTGAGTGCACACATTGACAACCGTTCTGTTAGATAGCTGCGTTTTGGATTTAGAAGCAGATATTTCCCTGTGCTTAATGCTGTTTCTTCCATATGCCGGTAATGGGCTGAAAACGCCTGTTTTGGGACTCTGCAGAGAAAGTGTTTGCAGACTGCTGAATCCACACACGGGTTTAACTCTGGAAGTTGAGTGCACACATTGACAACCGTTCTGTTAGATAGCTGCGTTTTGGATTTAGAAGCAGATATTTCCCTGTGCTGACTGCTGTTTCTTCCATATGCCGTTAATGGGCTGAAAAGGCCTGTTTTGGGACTCTGCAGCGAAAGTGTTTGCAGACTGCTGAATCCACACACGGGTTTATCTCTGGAAGCTGAGTGCACACATTTATAATCGTTCTGTTAGATAGCTGCGTTTTGGATTTAGAAACAGATATTTCCATGTGCTGACTGCTGTTGCTTCCATATGTCGGTAATGGGCTAAAAACGCCTGCTTTGGGACTCTGCAGAGAAAGTGTTTGCAGACTGCTGAACCCACACACAGGTTTAACTCTGGAAGTTGAATGCACACATTGAAAACCGTTATGTTAGATAGCTGCGTTTTGGATTTAGAAGCAGATATTTCACTGTGCTGACTGCTGTTTCTTCCTGATGCCGGTAAAGGGCTGAAAAGGCCTGTTTTGGTACTCTGCAGAGAAAGTGTTTGCAGACTGCTGAATGCACACACGGGTTTATCTCTGGAATTTGAGTGCACACATTGACAACCGTTCTGTTAGATAGCTGCGTTTTGGATTTAGTAGCAGATATTTCCCTGTGCTGACTGCTGTTTCTTCCATATGCCGCTAATGGGCTGAAAACGCCTGTTTTGGGACTCTGCAGCGAAAGTGTTTGCAGACTGCTGAATCCACACACGGGTTTAACTCTGGAAGTTGAGTGCACACATTGACAATCGTTCTGTTAGATAGCTGAGTTTTGGATTTAGAAATAGATATTTCCATGTGCTGACTGCTGTTTCTTCCATATGCCGGTAATGGGCTGAAAACGCCTGTTTTGGGGCTCTGCAGAGAAAGTGTTTGCAGACTGCTGAATCCACACATGGGTTTAACTCTGGAAGTTGAGTGCCCACATTGACAACCGTTCTGTTAGATAGCTGCGTTTTGGATTTAGAAGCAGATATTTCCCTGTGCTGACTGCTGTTTCTTCCTTATGCCGGTAATGGGCTGAAAACGCCTGTTTTGGGACTCTGCAGAGAAAGTGTTTGCAGACTGCTGAATCCACACACGGGTTTAACTCTGGAAGTTGACTGCACACATTGACAACCGTTCTGTTAGATAGCTGCGTTTTGGATTTAGAAGCAGATATTTCCCTGTGCTGACTGCTGTTTCTTCCATATGCCCGTAATGGGCTGAAAACGCCTGTTTTGGGACTCTGCAGAGAAAGTGTTTGCAGACTGCTGCACCCACACACGGGTTTAACTATGGAAGTTGAGTGCACACATTGACAACCGTTCTGTTAGATAGCTGCGTTTTGGATTTAGAAGCAGATATTTCACTGTGCTGACTGCTGTTTCTTCCATATGCCGGTAATGGGCTGAAAACGCCTGTTTTGGGACTCTGCAGAGAAAGTGTTTGCAGACTGCTGAACCCACACACGGGTTTAACTCTGGAAGTTGAGTGCACCCATTGACAACCATTCTGTTAGATAGCTGCGTTTTGGATTTAGAAGCAGATATTTCCCTGTGCTGACTGCAGTTTCTTCCATATGCCGGTAATGGGCTGAAAATGCCTGTTTTGGGACTCTGCAGAGAAAGTGTTTGCAGACTGCTGAACCCACACACAGGTTTAACTCTGGAAGTTGAATGCACACATTGACAACTGTTCTGTTAGATAGCTGCGTTTTGGATTTAGAAGCAGATATTTCCCTGTGCTGACTGCTGTTTCTTCCATATGCCGGTAATGGACTGAAAAGGCCTGTTTTGGGACTCTGCAGAGAAAGTGTTTGCAGACTGCTGAATCCACACACGGGTTTATCTCTGGAAGTTGAGTGCACACATTGACAACCGTTCTGTTTGATAGCTGCGTTTTGGATTTTGAAGCAGATATTTCCCTGTGCTGACTGCTGTTTCTTCCTTATGCCGGTAATGGGCTGAAAACGCCTGTTTTGGGACTCTGCAGAGAAAGTGTTTGCAGACTGCTGAACCCACACTCGTGTTTAACTATGGAAGTTGAGTGCACCCATTGACAACCGTTCTGTTAGATAGCTGCGTTTTGGATTTAGAAGCAGATATTTCCCTGTGCTGACTGCTGTTTCTTCCATATGCCGGTAATCGGCTGAAAACGCCTCTTTCTGGACTCTGCAGAGAAAGTGTTTGCAGACTGCTGAATCCACACACAGGTTTAACTCTGGAAGTTGAATACACACATTGACAACCGTTCTGTTAGATAGCTGCGTTTTGGATTTAGAAGCAGATATTTCACTGTGCTGACTGCTGTTTCTTCCTTATGCCGGTAAATGGCTGAAAAGGCCTGTTTTGGGACTCTGCAGAGAAAGTGTTTGCAGACTGCTGAATGAACACACGGTTTTATCTCTGGAAGTTGAGTGCACACATTGACAACCCTTCTGTTAGATAGCTGCGTTTTGGATTTAGAAGCAGATATTTCCCTGTGCTGACTGCTGTTTCTTCCATATGCCGGTAATGGGCTGAAAACGCCTGTTTTGGGACTCTGCAGAGAAAGTGTTTGCAGACTGCTGAATCCACACACGGGTTTAACTCTGGAAGCTGAGTGCACACATTGACAACCGTTCTGTTAGATAGCTGTGTTTTGGATTTAGAAGCAGATATTTCCCTGTGCTTACTGCTGTTTCTTCCATATGCCGGTAATGGGCTGAAAACGCCTGCTTTGGGACTCTGCAGAGAAAGTGTTTGCAGACTGCTGAATCCACACACGGGTTTAACTCTGGAAGTTGAGTGCACACATTGAGAACCGTTCTGTTAGATAGCTGCGTTTTGGATTTAGAAGCAGATATTTCCCTGTGCTGACTACTGTTTCTTCCATATGCCGGTAATGGGCTGAAAACGCCTGTTTTGGGACTCTGCAGAGAAAGTGTTTGCAGACTGCTGAATCCACACACGGGTTTAACTCTGGAAGTTGAGTGCACACATTGACAACCGTTCTGTTAGATAGCTGCGTTTTGGATTTAGAAGCAGATATTTCCCTGTGCTGACTGCTGTTTCTTCCATATGCCGGTAATGGGCTGAAAACGCCTGTTTTGGGACTCTGCAGAGAAAGTGTTTGCAGACTGCTGAATCAACACACGGGTTTAACTCTGCAAGTTGAGTGCACACATTGACAACCGTTCTGTTAGATAGCTGCGTTTTGGATTTAGAAGCAGATATTTTCCTGTGCTGACTGCTGTTTCTTCCATATGCCGGTAATGGGCTGAAAACGCCTGTTTTGGGACTCTGCAGAGAAAGTGTTTGCAGACTGCTGAATCCACACACGGGTTTAACTCTGGAAGTTGAATGCACACATTGACAACCGTTCTGTTAGATAGCTGCGTTTTGGATTTAGAAGCAGATATTTCCCTGTGCTGACTGCTGTTTCTTCCATATGCCGGTAATGGGCTGAAAACGCCTGTTTTGGGACTCTGCAGAGAAAGTGTTTGCAGACTGCTGAACCCACAAACGGGTTTAACTCTGGAAGATGAGTGCACACATTGACAACCGTTCTGTTAGATAGCTGTGTTTTGGATTTAGAATCAGATATTTCCCTGTGCTTACTGCTGTTTCTTCCATATGCCGGTAATGGGCTGAAAACGCCTGTTTTGGGACTCTGCAGAGAAAGTGTTTGCAGACTGCTGAACCCACACACGGGTTTAACTATGGAAGTTGACTGCACACATTGACAACCGTTCTGTTAGATAGCTGCGTTTTGGATTTAGAAGCAGATATTTCCCTGTGCTGACTGCTGTTTCTTCCATATGCCGGAAATGGGCTGAAAACGCCTGTTCTAAGACTCTGGAGAGAAAGTGTTTGCAGACTGCTGAACCCACACACGGGTTTAACCCTGGAAGTTGAGTGCACACATTGACAACCGTTCTGTTAGATAGCTGCGTTTTGGATTTAGAAGCAGATATTTCCCTGTGCTGACTGCTGTTTCTTCCATATGCCGGTAATGGGCTGAAAACGCCTGTATTGGGACTCTGCAGAGAAAGTGTTTGCAGACTGCTGAACCCACACACAGGTTTAACTCTGGAAGCTGAATGCACACATTGACAACCGTTCTGTTAGATAGCTGCGTTTTGGATTTAGAAGCAGATATTTCCCTGTGCTGACTGCTGTTTCTTCCATATGCCGGTAATGGGCTGAAAACGCCTGTTTTGGGATTCTGCAGAGAAAGTGTTTGCAGACTCCTGAATCCACACACGGGTTTAACTCTGGAAGTTGAGTGCACACATTGACATCCGTTCTGTTAGATAGCTGCGTTTTGGATTATAAGCAGATATTTCCCTGTGGTGACGGCGGTTTCTTCCATATGCCGGTAATGGGCTGAAAACGCCTGTTTTGGGACTCTGCAGAGAAAGTGTTTGCAGACTGCTGAACCCACACACGGGTTTAACTATGGAAGTTGACTGCACACATTGACAACCGTTCTGTTAGATAGCTGCGTTTTGGATTTAGAAGCAGATATTTCCCTGTGCTGACTGCTGTTTCTTCCATATGCCGGAAATGGGCTGAAAACGCCTGTTCTGGGACTCTGGAGAGAAAGTGTTTGCAGACTGCTGAACCCACACACGGGTTTAACTCTGGAAGTTGAGTGCACACATTGACAACCGTTCTGTTAGATAGCTGCGTTTTGGATTTAGAAGCAGATATTTCCCTGTGCTGACTGCTGTTTCTTCCATATGCCGGTAATGGGCTGAAAACGCCTGTATTGGGACTCTGCAGAGAAAGTGTTTGCAGACTGCTGAACCCACACACAGGTTTAACTCTGGAAGTTGAATGCACACATTGACAACCGTTCTGTTAGATAGCTGCGTTTTGGATTTAGAAGCAGATATTTCCCTGTGCTGACTGCTGTTTCTTCCATATGCCGGTAATGGGCTGAAAACGCCTGTTTTGGGATTCTGCAGAGAAAGTGTTTGCAGACTGCTGAATCCACACACGTGTTTAACTCTGGAAGTTGAGTGCACACATTGACATCCGTTCTGTTAGATAGCTGCGTTTTGGATTTAGAAGCAGATATTTCCCTGTGGTGACGGCGGTTTCTTCCATATGCCGGTAATGGGCTGAAAACGCCTGTTTTGGGACTCTGCAGAGAAAGTGTTTGCAGACTGCTGAATCCACACACGGGTTTAACTCTGGAAGTTGAGTGCACACATTGACAAACGTTCTGTTAGATAGCTGCGTTTTGGATTTAGAAGCAGATATTTCCCTGTGCTGACTGCTGTTTCTTCCATACGCCGGTAATGGGCTGAAAACGCCTGTTTGGGGACTCTGCAGAGAAAGTGTTTGCAGACTGCTGAATCCACACACGGGTTTAACTCTGGACGTTGAGTGCACACATTGACAACCCTTCTGTTAGATAGCTGCGTTTTGGATTTAGAAGCAGATATTTCCCTGTGCTGACTGCTGTTTCTTCCATATGCCGTTAATGGGCTGAAAACGCCTGTTTTGGGACTCTGCAGAGAAAGTGTTTGCAGACTGCTGAATCCACACACGGGTTTAACTCTGCAAGTGGAGTGCACACATTGACAACCGTTCTCTTAGATAGCTGCGTTTTGGATTTAGAAGCAGATATTTCCCTGTGCTGACTGCTGTTTCTTCCATATGCCGGTAATGGGCTGAAAACGCCTGTTTTGGGACTCTGCATAGAAAGTGTTTGCAGACTGCTGAATCCACACACGGGTTTAACTCTGCAAGTGGAGTGCACACATTGACAACCGTTCTCTTAGATAGCTGCGTTTTGGATTTAGAAGCAGATATTTCCCTGTGCTGACTGCTGTTTCTTCCATATGCCGGTAATGGGCTGAAAAAGCCTGTTTTGGGACTCTGCAGAGAAAGTGTTTGCAGACTGCTGAATCCACACACGGGTTTAACTCTGAAATTTGAGTGCCAACATTGAGATCCGTTCTGTTAGATAGCTTCGTATTGGATTTAGAAGCAGATATTTCCCTGTGCTGACTGCTGTTTCTTCCATATGCCGGTAATGGGCTGAAAACGCCTGTTTTGGGACTCCGCAGAGAAAGTGTTTGGAGACTGCTGAATCCAAACACGTGTTTAACTCTGGATGTTGAATGCACACATTGACAACCGTTCTGTTAGATAGCTGCGTTTTGGATTTAGAAGCAGATATTTCCCTGTGCTGACTGCTGTTTCTTCCATATGCCGGTATAGGGCTGAAAACGCCTGCTTTGGGACTCTGCAGAGAAAGTGTTTGCAGAATGCTGAATCCACACACGGGTTTAACTCTGGAAGTTGAGTGCACACATTGACAACCGTTCTGTTAGATAGCGGCGTTTTGGATTTAGAAGCAGTTATTTCCCTGTGCTGACTGCTGTTTCTTCCTTAGGCCGTTAATGGGCTGAAAACGCCTGTTTTGGGACTCTGCAGAGAAAGTTTTTGCAGACTGCTGAATCCACACACGGGTTTAACTCTGGAAGTTGAGTGCACACATTGAGAACCGTTCTGTTAGATAGCTGCGTTTTGGATTTAGAAGCAGATATTTCCCTGTGCTGACTGCTGTTACTTCCATATGCCGTTAATGGGCTGAAAACGCCTGTTTTGGGACTCTGCAGAGAAAGTGTTTGCAGACTGCTGAATCCACACACGGGTTTAACTCTGGAAAGTGAGTGCCCACATTGACAACCGTTCTGTTAGATAGCTGCGTTTTGGATTTAGAAGCAGATATTTCCCTGTGCTGACTGCTGTTTCTTCCATATGCCGGTAATGGGCTGAAAACGCCTGTTTTGGGACTCTGCAGAAAATGTGTTTGCAGACTGCTGAATCCACACACGGGTTTAACTCTGGAAGTTGATTGCCCACATTGACAACCGTTCTGTTAGATAGCTGCGTTTTGCATTTAGAAGCAGATATTTCCCAGTGCTGACTGCTGTTTCTTCCTTATGCCGGTAATGGGCTGAAAACGCCTGTTTTGGGACTCTGCAGAGAAAGATTTTGCAGACTGCTGAATCCACACACCGGTTTAACTCTGGAAGTTGAGTGCACACATTGACAACCGTTCTTTTAGATAGCTGCGTTCTGGATTTAGAAGCAGATATTTCCCTGTGCTGACTGCTGTTTCTTCCATATGCCGGTAATGGGCTGAAAACGCCTGTTTTGGGACTCTGCAGAGAAAGTGTTTGCAGACTGCTGAATCCACACACGGGTTTAAATCTGGAAGTTGAGTGCACACATTGACAGCCGTTCTGTTAGATAGCTGCGTTTCAGATTTAGAAGCAGATATTTCCCAGTGCTTACTGCTGTTTCTTCCATATGCCGGTAATGGGCTGAAAACGCCTGTTTTGGGACTCTGCAGAGAAAGTGTTTGCAGACTGCTGAATCCACACACGGGTTTAACTCTGCAAGTGGAGTACACACATTGACAACCGTTGTCTTAGATAGCTGCGTTTTGGATTTAGAAGCAGATATTTCCCTGTGCTGACTGCTGTTTCTTCCATATGCCGGTAATGGGCTGAAAACGCCTGTTTTGGGACTCTGCAGAGAAAGTGTTTGCAGACTGCTGAATCCACACACGGGTTTAACTCTGGAAGATGAGTGCACACGTTGACAACCGTCCTGTTAGATAGCTGCGTTGTGGATTTAGAAGCAGATATTTCCCTGTGCTGACTGCTGTTTCTTCCATATGCCGGTAATGGGCTGAAAACGCCTGTTTTGGGATTCTGCAGAGAAAGTGTTTGCAGACTGCTGAATCCACACACGTGTTTAACTCTGGAAGTTGAGTGCACACATTGACATCCGTTCTGTTAGATAGCTGCGTTTTGGATTTAGAAGCAGATATTTCCCTGTGGTGACGGCGGTTTCTTCCATATGCCGGTAATGGGCTGAAAACGCCTGTTTTGGGACTCTGCAGAGAAAGTGTTTGCAGACTGCTGAACCCACACACGGGTTTAACTATGGAAGTTGACTGCACACATTGACAACCGTTCTCTTAGATAGCTGCGTTTCGGATTTAGAAGCAGATATTTCCCTGTGCTGACTGCTGTTTCTTTCATATGCCGGAAATGGGCTGAAAACGCCTGTTCTGGGACTCTGGAGAGAAAGTGTTTGCAGACTGCTGAACCCACACACGGGTTTAACTCTGGAAGTTGAGTGCACACATTGACAACCGTTCTGTTAGATAGCTGCATTTTGGATTTAGAAGCAGATATTTCCCTGTGCTGACTGCTGTTTCTTCCATATGCCGGTAATGGGCTGAAAACGCCTGTATTGGGACTCTGCAGAGAAAGTGTTTGCAGACTGCTGAACCCACACACAGGTTTAACTCTGGAAGTTGAATGCACACATTGACAACCGTTCTGTTAGATAGCTGCGTTTTGGATTTAGAAGCAGATATTTCCCTGTGCTGACTGCTGTTTCTTCCATATGCCGGTAATGGGCTGAAAACGCCTGTTTTGGGATTCTGCAGAGAAAGTGTTTGCAGACTGCTGAATCCACACAAGTGTTTAACTCTGGAAGTTGAGTGCACACATTGACATCCGTTCTGTTAGATAGCTGCGTTTTGGATTTAGAAGCAGATATTTCTCTGTGGTGACGGCGGTTTCTTCCATATGCCGGTAATGGGCTGAAAACGCCTGTTTTGGGACTCTGCAGAGAAAGTGTTTGCAGACTGCTGAATCCACACACGGGTTTAACTCTGGAAGATGAGTGCACACATTGACAACCGTTGTCTTAGATAGCTGCGTTTTGGATTTAGAAGCTGATATTTCCCTGTGCTGACTGCTGTTTCTTCCATATGCCGATAATGGGCTGAAAACGCCTGTTTTGGGACTCTGCAGAGAAAGTGTTTGCAGACTGCTGAATTCACACACGGGTTTACCTCTGGAAGTTGAGTGCACACATTGACAACCGTTCTGTTGGATAGCTGCGTTATGGATTTAGAAGCAGATATTTCCCTGTGCTGACTGCTGTTTCTTCCATATGCCGGTAATGGGCTGAAAACGCCTATTTTGGGACTCTGCAGAGAAAGTGTTTGCAGACTTCTGAATCCACACACGTGTTTAAATCTGGAAATTGAGTGCACACATTGACAACCGTTCTGTTAGATAGCTGCGTTTTGGATTTAGAAGCAGATATTTCCCTGTGCTGACTGCTGTTTCTTCCATATGCCGGTAATGTGCTGAAAACGCCTGTTTTGGGACTCTGCAGAGAAAGTGTTTGCAGACTGCTGAATCCACACACGGGTTTATCTCTGGAAGTTGAGTGCACACATTGACAACCGTTCTGTTAGATAGCTGCGTTTTGGATTTAGAAGCAGATATTACCCTGTGCTTACTGCTGTTTCTTCCATATGCCGGAAATGGGCTGAAAACGCCTGTTTTGGGACTCTGCAGAAAAAGTGTTTGCAGACTGCTGAATCCACACACGGGTTTAACTCTGGAAGTTGAGTGCACACATTGACAACCGTTCTGTTAGATAGCTGCGTTTTGGATTTAGAAACAGATATTTCCCCGTGCTGACTGCTGTTTCTTCCATATGCCAGTAATGGGCTGAAAACGCCTGTTTTGGGACTCTGCAGAGAAAGTGTTTGCAGTCTGCTGAATCCACACACGGGTGTAACTCTGGAAGTTGAGTGCCCACATTGACAACCGTTCTGTTAGATAGCTGCGTTTTGGATTTAGAAGCAGATATTTCCCTGTGCTGACTGCTGTTTCTTCCATATGCCGGTAATGGGCTGAAAACGCCTGTTTTGGGACTCTGCAGAGAAAGTGTTTGCAGACTGCTGAATCCACACACGTGTTTACCTCTGGAAGTTGAGTGCACACATTGACAACCGTTCTGTTAGATAGCTGCGTTTTGGATTTAGAAGCAGATATTTCCCTGTACTTACTACTGTTTCTTCCATATGCCGGTAATCGGCTGAAAACGCCTGTTTTGGGACTCTGCACAGAAAGTGTTTGCAGACTGCTGAATCCACACACGGGTTTAACTCTGCAAGTTGAGTGCACACATTGACAACCGTTCTGTTAGATAGCTGCGTTTTGGATTTAGAAGCAGATATTTCCCTGTGCTTAATGCTGTTTCTTCCATATGCCGGTAATGGGCTGAAAACGCCTGTTTTGGGACTCTGCAGAGAAAGTGTTTGCAGACTGCTGAATCCACACACGGGTTTAACTCTGGAAGTTGAGTGCACACATTGACAACCGTTCTGTTAGATAGCTGCGTTTTGGATTTAGAAGCAGATATTTCCCTGTGCTGACTGCTGTTTCTTCCATATGCCGTTAATGGGCTGAAAACGCCTGTTTTGGGACTCTGCAGCGAAAGTGTTTGCAGACTGCTGAATCCACACACGGGTTTATCTCTGGAAGCTGAGTGCACACATTTATAATCGTTCTGTTAGATAGCTGCGTTTTGGATTTAGAAACAGATATTTCCATGTGCTGACTGCTGTTTCTTCCATATGTCGGTAATGGGCTAAAAACGCCTGCTTTGGGACTCTGCAGAGAAAGTGTTTGCAGACTGCTGAACCCACACACAGGTTTAACTCTGGAAGTTGAATGCACACATTGAAAACCGTTCTGTTAGATAGCTGCGTTTTGGATTTAGAAGCAGATATTTCACTGTGCTGACTGCTGTTTCTTCCTGATGCCGGTAAAGGGCTGAAAAGGCCTGTTTTGGGACTCTGCAGAGAAAGTGTTTGCAGACTGCTGAATGCACACACGGGTTTATCTCTGGAATTTGAGTGCACACATTGACAACCGTTCTGTTAGATAGCTGCGTTTTGGATTTAGTAGCAGATATTTCCCTGTGCTGACTGCTGTTTCTTCCATATGCCGGAAATGGGCTGAAAACGCCTGTTTTGGGACTCTGCAGCGAAAGTGTTTGCGGACTGCTGAATCCACACACGGGTTTAACTCTGGAAGTTGAGTGCACACATTGACAATCGTTCTGTTAGATAGCTGCGTTTTGGATTTAGAAATAGATATTTCCATGTGCTGACTGCTGTTTCTTCCATATGCCGGTAATGGGCTGAAAACGCCTGTTTTGGGGCTCTGCAGAGAAAGTGTTTGCAGACTGCTGAATCCACACACGGGTTTAACTCTGGAAGTTGAGTGCCCACATTGACAACCGTTCTGTTAGATAGCTGCGTTTTGGATTTAGAAGCAGATATTTCCCTGTGCTGACTGCTGTTTCTTCCTTATGCCGGTAATGGGCTGAAAACGCCTGTTTTGGGACTCTGCAGAGAAAGTGTTTGCAGACTGCTGAACCCACACACAGGTTTAACTCTGGAAGTTGAATGCACACATTGACAACTGTTCTGTTAGATAGCTGCGTTTTGGATTTAGAAGCAGATATTTCCCTGTGCTGACTGCTGTTTCTTCCATATGCCGGTAATGGACTGAAAAGGCCTGTTTTGGGACTCTGCAGATAAAGTGTTTGCAGACTGCTGAATCCACACACGGGTTTATCTCTGGAAGTTGAGTGCACACATTGACAACCGTTCTGTTAGATAGCTGCGTTTTGGATTTAGAAGCAGATATTTCCCTGTGCTGACTGCTGTTTCTTCCATTTTCCGGTAATGGGCTGAAAACGCCTGTTTTGGGACTCTGCAGTGAAAGTGTTTGCAGACTGCTGAACCCACACACGGGTTTAACTCTGGAAGTTGAGTGCACCCATTGACAACCGTTCTGTTAGATAGCTGCGTTTTGGATTTAGAAGCAGATATTTCCCTGTGCTGACTGCTGTTTCTTCCATATGCCGGTAATGGGCTGAAAACGCCTCTTTCTGGACTCTGCAGAGAAAGTGTTTGCAGACTGCTGAACCCACACACAGGTTTAACTCTGGAAGTTGAATACACACATTGACAACCGTTCTGTTAGATAGCTGCGTTTTGGATTTAGAAGCAGATATTTCACTGTGCTGACTGCTGTTTCTTCCTTATGCCGGTAAATGGCTGAAAAGGCCTGTTTTGGGACTCTGCAGAGAAAGTGTTTGCAGACTGCTGAATGAACACACGGTTTTATCTCTGGAAGTTGAGTGCACACATTGACAACCCTTCTGTTAGATAGCTGCGTTTTGGATTTAGAAGCAGATATTTCCCTGTGCTGACTGCTGTTTCTTCCATATGCCGGTAATGGGCTGAAAACGCCTGTTTTGGGACTCTGCAGAGAAAGTGTTTGCAGACTGCTGAATCCACACACGGGTTTAACTCTGGAAGTTGAGTGCACACATTGACAACAGTTCTGTTAGATAGCTGTGTTTTGGATTTAGAAGCAGATATTTCCCTGTGCTTACTGCTGTTTCTTCCATATGCCGGTAATGGGCTGAAAACGCCTGCTTTGGGACTCTGCAGAGAAAGTGTTTGCAGACTGCTGAATCCACACACGGGTTTAACTCTGGAAGTTGAGTGCACACATTGAGAACCGTTCTGTTAGATAGCTGCGTTTTGGATTTAGAAGCAGATATTTCCCTGTGCTGACTACTGTTTCTTCCATATGCCGGTAATGGGCTGAAAACGCCTGTTTTGGGACTCTGCAGAGAAAGTGTTTGCAGACTGCTGAATCCACACACAGGTTTAACTCTGGAAGTTGAGTGCACACATTGACAACCGTTCTGTTAGATAGCTGCGTTTTGGATTTAGAAGCAGATATTTCCCTGTGCTGACTGCTGTTTCTTCCATATGCCGGTAATGGGCTGAAAACGCCTGTTTTGGGACTCTGCAGAGAAAGTGTTTGCAGACTGCTGAATCAACACACGGGTTTAACTCTGCAAGTTGAGTGCACACATTGACAACCGTTCTGTTAGATAGCTGCGTTTTGGATTTAGAAGCAGATATTTTCCTGTGCTGACTGCTGTTTCTTCCACATGCCGGTAATGGGCTGAAAACGCCTGTTTTGGGACTCTGCAGAGAAAGTGTTTGCAGACTGCTGAATCCACACACGGGTTTAACTCTGGAAGTTGAATGCACACATTGACAACCGTTCTGTTAGATAGCTGCGTTTTGGATTTAGAAGCAGATATTTCCCTGTGCTGACTGCTGTTTCTTCCATATGCCGGTAATGGGCTGAAAACGCCTGTTTTGGGACTCTGCAGAGAAAGTGTTTGCAGACTGCTGAATCCACACACGGGTTTAACTCTGGAAGCTGAGTGCACACATTGACAACCGTTCTGTTAGATAGCTGTGTTTTGGATTTAGAAGCAGATATTTCCCTGTGCTGACTGCTGTTTCTTCCATATGCCGGAAATGGGCTGAAAACGCCTGTTCTAAGACTCTGGAGAGAAAGTGTTTGCAGACTGCTGAACCCACACACGGGTTTAACCCTGGAAGTTGAGTGCACACATTGACAACCGTTCTGTTAGATAGCTGCGTTTTGGATTTAGAAGCAGATATTTCCCTGTGCTGACTGCTGTTTCTTCCATATGCCGGTAATGGGCTGAAAACGCCTGTATTGGGACTCTGCAGAGAAAGTGTTTGCAGACTGCTGAACCCACACACAGGTTTAACTCTGGAAGTTGAATGCACACATTGACAACCGTTCTGTTAGATAGCTGCGTTTTGGATTTAGAAGCAGATATTTCCCTGTGCTGACTGCTGTTTCTTCCATATGCCGGTAATGGGCTGAAAACGCCTGTTTTGGGATTCTGCAGAGAAAGTGTTTGCAGACTCCTGAATCCACACACGTGTTTAACTCTGGAAGTTGAGTGCACACATTGACATCCGTTCTGTTAGATAGATGCGTTTTGGATTTAGAAGCAGATATTTCCCTGTGGTGACGGCGGTTTCTTCCATATGCCGGTAATGGGCTGAAAACGCCTGTTTTGGGACTCTGCAGAGAAAGTGTTTGCAGACTGCTGAACCCACACACGGGTTTAACTATGGAAGTTGACTGCACACATTGACAACCGTTCTGTTAGATAGCTGCGTTTTGGATTTAGAAGCAGATATTTCCCTGTGCTGACTGCTGTTTCTTCCATATGCCGGAAATGGGCTGAAAACGCCTGTTCTGGGACTCTGGAGAGAAAGTGTTTGCAGACTGCTGAACCCACACACGGGTTTAACTCTGGAAGTTGAGTGCACACATTGACAACCGTTCTGTTAGATAGCTGCGTTTTGGATTTAGAAGCAGATATTTCCCTGTGCTGACTGCTGTTTCTTCCATATGCCGGTAATGGGCTGAAAACGCCTGTATTGGGACTCTGCAGAGAAAGTGTTTGCAGACTGCTGAACCCACACACAGGTTTAACTCTGGAAGTTGAATGCACACATTGACAACCGTTCTGTTAGATAGCTGCGTTTTGGATTTAGAAGCAGATATTTCCCTGTGCTGACTGCTGTTTCTTCCATATGCCGGTAATGGGCTGAAAACGCCTGTTTTGGGATTCTGCAGAGAAAGTGTTTGCAGACTGCTGAATCCACACACGTGTTTAACTCTGGAAGTTGAGTGCACACATTGACATCCGTTCTGTTAGATAGCTGCGTTTTGGATTTAGAAGCAGATATTTCCCTGTGGTGACGGCGGTTTCTTCCATATGCCGGTAATGGGCTGAAAACGCCTGTTTTGGGACTCTGCAGAGAAAGTGTTTGCAGACTGCTGAATCCACACACGGGTTTAACTCTGGAAGTTGAGTGCACACATTGACAACCGTTCTGTTAGATAGCTGCGTTTTGGATTTAGAAGCAGATATTTCCCTGTGCTGACTGCTGTTTCTTCCATACGCCGGTAATGGGCTGAAAACGCCTGTTTTGGGACTCTGCAGAGAAAGTGTTTGCAGACTGCTGAATCCACACACGGGTTTAACTCTGGACGTTGAGTGCACACATTGACAACCCTTCTGTTAGATAGCTGCGTTTTGGATTTAGAAGCAGATATTTCCCTGTGGTGACTGCTGTTTCTTCCATATGCCGTTAATGGGCTGAAAACGCCTGTTTTGGGACTCTGCAGAGAAAGTGTTTACAGACTGCTGAATCCACACACGGGTTTAACTCTGCAAGTGGAGTGCACACATTGACAACCGTTCTCTTAGATAGCTGCGTTTTGGATTTAGAAGCAGATATTTCCCTGTGCTGACTGCTGTTTCTTCCATATGCCGGTAATGGGCTGAAAACGCCTGTTTTGGGACTCTGCAGAGAAAGTGTTTGCAGACTGCTGAATCCACACACGGGTTTAACTCTGCAAGTGGAGTACACACATTGACAACCGTTCTCTTAGATAGCTGCGTTTTGGATTTAGAAGCAGATATTTCCCTGTGCTGACTGCTGTTTCTTCCATATGCCGGTAATGGGCTGAAAACGCCTGTTTTGGGACTCTGCAGAGAAAGTGTTTGCAGACTGCTGAATCCACACACGGGTTTAACTCTGGAATTTGAGTGCCAACATTGAGATCCGTTCTGTTAGATAGCTTCGTATTGGATTTAGAAGCAGATATTTCCCTGTGCTGACTGCTGTTTCTTCCATATGCCGGTAATGGGCTGAAAACGCCTGTTTTGGGACTCTGCAGAGAAAGTGTTTGGAGACTGCTGAATCCAAACACGTGTTTAACTCTGGATGTTGAATGCACACATTGACAACCGTTCTGTTAGATAGCTGCGTTTTGGATTTAGAAGCAGATATTTCCCTGTGCTCACTGCTGTTTCTTCCATATGCCGGTATTGGGCTGAAAACGCCTGCTTTGGGACTCTGCAGAGAAAGTGTTTGCAGAATGCTGAATCCACACACGGGTTTAACTCTGGAAGTTGAGTGCACACATTGACAACCGTTCTGTTAGATAGCGGCGTTTTGGATTTAGAAGCAGTTATTTCCCTGTGCTGACTGCTGTTTCTTCCTTAGGCCGTTAATGGGCTGAAAACGCCTGTTTTGGGACTCTGCAGAGAAAGTGTTTGCAGACTGCTGAATCCACACACGGGTTTAACTCTGGAAGTTGAGTGCACACATTGAGAACCGTTCTGTTAGATAGCTGCGTTTTGGATTTAGAAGCAGATATTTCCCTGTGCTGACTGCTGTTACTTCCATATGCCGTTAATGGGCTGAAAACGCCTGTTTTGGGACTCTGCAGAGAAAGTGTTTGCAGACTGCTGAATCCACACACGGGTTTAACTCTGGAAAGTGAGTGCCCACATTGACAACCGTTCTGTTAGATAGCTGCGTTTTGGATTTAGAAGCAGATATTTCCCTGTGCTGACTGCTGTTTCTTCCATATGCCGGTAATGGGCTGAAAATGCCTGTTTTGGGACTCTGCAGAAAATGTGTTTGCAGACTGCTGAATCCACACACGGGTTTAACTCTGGAAGTTGATTGCCCACATTGACAACCGTTCTGTTAGATAGCTGCGTTTTGCATTTAGAAGCAGATATTTCCCAGTGCTGACTGCTGTTTCTTCCTTATGCCGGTAATGGGCTGAAAACGCCTGTTTTGGGACTCTGCAGAGAAAGATTTTGCAGACTGCTGAATCCACACACCGGTTTAACTCTGGAAGTTGAGTGCACAAATTGACAACCGTTCTTTTAGATAGCTGCGTTCTGGATTTAGAAGCAGATATTTCCCTGTGCTGACTGCTGTTTCTTCCATATGCCGGTAATGGGCTGAAAACGCCTGTTTTGGGACTCTGCAGAGAAAGTGTTTGCAGACTGCTGAATCCACACACGGGTTTAAATCTGGAAGTTGAGTGCACACATTGACAGCCGTTCTGTTAGATAGCTGCGTTTCAGATTTAGAAGCAGATATTTCCCAGTGCTTACTGCTGTTTCTTCCATATGCCGGTAATGGGCTGAAAACGCCTGTTTTGGGACTCTGCAGAGAAAGTGATTGCAGACAGCTGAATCCACACACGGGTTTAACTCTGCAAGTGGAGTGCACACATTGACAACCGTTCTCTTAGATAGCTGCGTTTTGGATTTAGAAGCAGATATTTCCCTGTGCTGACTGCTGTTTCTTCCATATGCCGGTAATGGGCTGAAAACGCCTGTTTTGGGACTCTGCAGAGAAAGTGTTTGCAGACTGCTGAATCCACACACGGGTTTAACTCTGGAAGTTGAGTGCCAACATTGAGATCCGTTCTGTTAGATAGCTGCGTATTGGATTTAGAAGCAGATATTTCCCTGTGCTGACTGCTGCTTCTTCCATATGCCGGTAATGGGCTGAAAACGCCTGTTTCGGGACTCTGCAGAGAAAGTGTTTGGAGACTGCTGAATCCACACACGTGTTTAACTCTGGATGTTGAGTGCACACATTGACAACCGTTCTGTTAGATAGCTGCGTTTTGGATTTAGAAGCAGATATTTCCCTGTGCTGACTGCTGTTTCTTCCATATGCCGGTAATGGGCTGAAAACGCCTGCTTTGGGACTCTGCAGAGAAAGTGTTTGCAGAATGCTGAATCCACACACGGGTTTAACTCTGGAAGTTGAGTGCACACATTGACAACCGTTCTGTTAGATAGCGGCGTTTTGGATTCAGAAGCAGTTATTTCCCTGTGCTTACTGCTGTTTCTTCCATAGGCCGTTAATGGGCTGAAAACGCCTGTTTTGGGACTCTGCAGAGAAAGTGTTTGCAGAGTGCTGAATCCACACACGGGTTTAACTCTGGACGTTGAGTGCACACATTGACAACCGTTCTGTTAGATAGCTGCGTTTTGGATTTAGAAGCAGATATTTCCGTGTGCTTACTGCTGTTTCTTCCATATGCCGTTAAAGGGCTGAAAACGCCTTTTTTGGGACTCTGCAGAGAAAGTGTTTGCAGACTGCTGAATCCACACACGGGTTTAACTCTTGAAGTTGAGTGCCCACATTGACAACTGTTCTGTTAGATAGCTGCGTTTTGGATTTAGAAGCAGATATTTCCCTGTGCTGACTGCTGTTACTTCCATATGCCGGTAATGGGCTGAAAACGCCTGTTTTGGGACTCTGCAGAAAAAGTGTTTGCAGACTGCTGAATCCACAAACGGATTTAACTCTGGAAGTTGAGTGCCCACATTGACAACCGTTCTGTTATATAGCTTCGTTTTGGATTTAGAAGCAGATATTTCCCTGTGCTGACTGCTGTTACTTCCATATGCCGGTAATGGGTTGAAAACGTCTGTTTTGGGACTCTGCAGAGAAAGTGTTTGCAGACTGCTGAACCCACACACAGGTTTAACTCTGGAAGTTGAATGCACACATTGACAACCGTTCTGTTAGATAGCTGCGTTGTGGATTTAGAAGCAGATATTTCCCTGTGCTGACTGCTGTTTCTTCCATATGCCGGTAATGGGCTGAAAACGCCTGTTTTGGGACTCTGCAGAGAAAGTGTTTGCAGACTGCTGAATTCACACACGGGTTTAACTCTGGAAGTTGAGTGCACACATTGAAAACCGTTCTGTTAGATAGCTGCGTTCTAGATTTAGAAGCAGATATTTCCCTGTGCTGACAGCTGTTTCTTCCATATGCCGGTAATGGGCTGAAAACGCCTGTTTTGGGACTCTGCAGTGAAAGTGTCTGCAGACTGCTGAATCCACACACGGGTTTTCCTCTGGAAGTTGAGTGCACACGTTGACAATCGTTCTGTTAGATAGCTGCGTTTTGGATTTAGAAGCAGATATTTCCCTGTGCTGACTGCTGTTTCTTCCATATGCCGGTAATGGGCTGAAAACGCCTGTTTTGGGACTCTACAGAGAAAGTGTTTGCAGACTGCTGAATCCACACACGGGTTTAATTCTGGAAGTTGAGTGCCCACATTGACAACCGTTCTCTTAGATAGCTGCGTTTTGGATTTAGAAGCAGATATTTCCCTGTGCTGACTGCTGTTTCTTCCATATGCCGGTAATGGGCTGAAAAGGCCTGTTTTGGGACTCTGCAGAGAAAGTGTTTGCAGACTGCTGAATCCACACACGGGTTTAACTCTGGAAGATGAGTGCACACATTGACAACCGTTGTCTTAGATAGCTGCGTTTTGGATTTAGAAGCTGATATTTCCCTGTGCTGACTGCTGTTTCTTCCATATGCCGATAATGGGCTGAAAACGCCTGTTTTGGGACTCTGCAGAGAAAGTGTTTGCAGACTGCTGAATCCACACACGGGTTTAACTCTGGAAGTTGAGTGCACACGTTGACAACCGTCCTGTTAGATAGCTGCGTTGTGGATTTAGAAGCAGATATTTCCCTGTGCTGACTGCTGTTTCTTCCATATGCCGGTAATGGGCTGAAAACCCCTGTTTTGGGACTCTGCAGAGAAAGTGTTTGCAGACTGCTGAATTCACACACGGGTTTAACTCTGGGAGTTGAGTGCACACATTGACAACCATTCTGTTAGATAGCTGCGTTTTGGATTTAGAAGCAGATATTTCCCTGTGCTGACTGCTGTTTCTTCCATATGCCGGTAATGGGCTGAAAACGCCTGTTTTGGGACTCTGCAGAGAAAGTGTTTGCAGACTGCTGAATCCACACATGGGTTTAACTCTGGAAGTTGAGTGCACACATTGACAACTGTTCTGTTAGATAGCTGCGTTTTGTATTTAGAAGCAAATATTTCCCTGTGCTGACTACTGTTTCTTCCATATGCCGGTAATGGGCTGAAAACGCCTGTTTTGGGACTCTGCAGAGAAAGTGTTTGCAGACTGCTGAATCCACACACGGGTTTAACTCTGGAAGTTGAGCGCACACATTGACAACCGTTCTGTTAGATAGCTGCGTTTTGGATTTAGAAGCAGATATTTCCCTGTGCTGACTGCTGTTTCTTCCATATGCCGGTAATGGACTGAAAACGCCTGTTTTGGGACTCTGCAGAGAAAGTGTTTGCAGACTGCTGAATTCACACACGGGTTTACCTCTGGAAGTTGAGTGCACACATTGACAACCTTTCTGTTGGATAGCTGCGTTATGGATTTAGAAGCAGATATTTCCCTGTGCTGACTGCTGTTTCTTCCATATGCCGGTAATGGGCTGAAAACGCCTATTTTGGGACTCTGCAGAGAAAGTGTTTGCAGACTGCTGAATCCACACACGGGTTTAAATCTGGAAATTGAGTGCAAACATTGACAACCGTTCTGTTAGATAGCTGCGTTTTGGATTTAGAAGCAGATATTTCCCTGTGCTGACTGCTGTTTCTTCCATATGCCGGTAATGGGCTGAAAACGCCTGTTTTGGGACTCTGCAGAGAAAGTGTTTGCAGACTGCTGAATCCACACACGGGTTTATCTCCTTAAGTTGAGTGCACACATTGACAACCGTTCTGTTAGATAGCTGCGTTTTGGATTTAGAAGCAGATATTACCCTGTGCTTACTGCTGTTTCTTCCATATGCCGGAAATGGGCTGAAAACGCCTGTTTTGGGACTCTGCAGAGAAAGTGTTTGCAGACTGCTGAATCCACACACGGGTTTAACTCTGGAAGTTGAGTGCACACATTGACAACCGTTCTGTTAGATAGCTGCGTTTTGGATTTAGAAACAGATATTTCCCCGTGCTGACTGCTGTTTCTTCCATATGCCGGTAATGGGCTGAAAACGCCTGTTTTGGGACTCTGCAGAGAAAGTGTTTGCAGTCTGCTGAATCCACACACGGGTGTAACTCTGGAAGTTGAGTGCCCACATTGACAACCGTTCTGTTAGATAGCTGCGTTTTGGATTTAGAAGCAGATATTTCCCTGTGCTGACTGCTGTTTCTTCCATATGCCGGTAATGGGCTGAAAACGCCTGTTTTGTGATTCTGCAGAGAAAGTGTTTGCAGACTGCTGAATCCACACACGTGTTTACCTCTGAAAGTTGAGTGCACACATTGACAACCGTTCTGTTAGATAGCTGCGTTTTGGATTTAGAAGCAGATATTTCCCTGTACTTACTACTGTTTCTTCCATATGCCGGTAATCGGCTGAAAACGCCTGTTTTGGGACTCTGCACAGAAAGTGTTTGCAGACTGCTGAATCCACACACGGGTTTAACTCTGCAAGTTGAGTGCACACATTGACAACCGTTCTGTTAGATAGCTGCGTTTTGGATTTAGAAGCAGATATTTCCCTGTGCTTAATGCTTTTTCTTCCATATGCCGGTAATGGGCTGAAAACGCCTGTTTTGGGACTCTTCAGAGAAAGTGTTTGCAGACTGCTTAATCCACACACGGGTTTAACTCTGGAAGTTGAGTGCACACATTGACAACCGTTCTGTTAGATAGCTGCGTTTTGGATTTAGAAGCAGATATTTCCCTGTGCTGACTGCTGTTTCTTCCATATGCCGTTAATGGGCTGAAAACGCCTGTTTTGGGACTCTGCAGCGAAAGTGTTTGCAGACTGCTGAATCCACACACGGGTTTATCTCTGGAAGTTGAGTGCACACATTTATAATCGTTCTGTTAGATAGCTGCGTTTTGGATTTAGAAACAGATATTTCCATGTGCTGACTGCTGTTTCTTCCATATGTCGGTAATGGGCTTAAAAAGCCTGTTTTGGGACTCTGCAGAGAAAGTGTTTGCAGACTGCTGAACCCACACACAGGTTTAACTCTGGAAGTTGAATGCACACATTGAAAACCGTTCTGTTAGATAGCTGCGTTTTGGATTTAGAAGCAGATATTTCACTGTGCTGACTGCTGTTTCTTCATGATGCCGGTAAAGGGCTGAAATGGCCTGTTTTGGGACTCTGCAGAGAAAGTGTTTGCAGACTGCTGAATGCACACACGGGTTTATCTCTGGAATTTGAGTGCACACATTGACAACCGTTCTGTTAGATAGCTGCGTTTTGGATTTAGAAGCAGATATTTCCCTGTGCTGACTGCTGTTTCTTCCATATGCCGGTAATGGGCTGAAAACGCCTGTTTTCGGACTCTGCAGCGAAAGTGTTTGCAGACTGCTGAATCCACACACGGGTTTAACTCTGGAAGTTGAGTGCACACATTGACAATCGTTCTGTTAGATAGCTGCGTTTTGGATTTAGAAATAGATATTTCCATGTGCTGACTGCTGTTTCTTCCATATGCCGGTAATGGGCTGAAAACGCCTGTTTTGGGGCTCTGCAGAGAAAGTGTTTGCAGACTGCTGAATCCACACACGGGTTTAACTCTGGAAGTTGAGTGCCCACATTGACAACCGTTCTGTTAGATAGCTCCGTTTTGGATTTAGAAGCAGATATTTCCCTGTGCTGACTGCTGTTTCTTCCATATGCCGGTAATGGGCTGAAAACGCCTGTTTTGGGACTCTGCAGAGAAAGTGTTTGCAGACTGCTGAATCCACACACGGGTTTAACTCTGGAAGTTGACTGCACACATTGACAACCGTTCTGTTAGATAGCTGCGTTTTGGATTTAGAAGCAGATATTTCCCTGTGCTGACTGCTGTTTCTTCCATATGCCGGTAATGGGCTGAAAACGCCTGTATTGGGACTCTGCAGAGAAAGTGTTTGCAGACTGCTGAACCCACACACAGGTTTAACTCTGGAAGTTGAATGCACACATTGACAACCGTTCTGTTAGATAGCTGCGTTTTGGATTTAGAAGCAGATATTTCCCTGTGCTGACTGCTGTTTCTTCCATATGCCGGTAATGGGCTGAAAACGCCTGTTTTGGGATTCTGCAGAGAAAGTGTTTGCAGACTGCTGAATCCACACACGTGTTTAACTCTGGAAGTTGAGTGCACACATTGACATCCGTTCTGTTAGATCGCTGCGTTTTGTATTTAGAAGCAGATATTTCCCTGTGGTGACGGCGGTTTCTTCCATATGCCGGTAATGGGCTGAAAACGCCTGTTTTGGGACTCTGCAGAGAAAGTGTTTGCAGAATGCTGAATCCACACACGGGTTTAACTCTGGAAGTTGAGTGCACACATTGACAACCGTTCTGTTAGATAGCTGCGTTTTGGATTTAGAAGCAGATATTTCCCTGTGCTGACTGCTGTTTCTTCCATACGCCGGTAATGGGCTGAAAACGCCTGTTTTGGGACTCTGCAGAGAAAGTGTTTGCAGACTGCTGAATCCACACACGGGTTTAACTCTGCAAGTGGAGTGCACACATTGACAACCGTTCTCTTAGATAGCTGCGTTTTGGATTTAGAAGCAGATATTTCCCTGTGCTGACTGCTGTTTCTTCCATATGCCGGTAGTGGGCTGAAAACGCCTGCTTTGGGACTCTGCAGAGAAAGTGTTTGCAGAATGCTGAATCCACACACGGGTTTAACTCTGGAAGTTGAGTGCACACATTGACAACCGTTCTGTTAGATAGCGGCGTTTTGGATTTAGAAGCAGTTATTTCCCTGTGCTGACTGCTGTTTCTTCCTTAGGCCGTTAATGGGCTGAAAACGCCTGTTTTGGGACTCTGCAGAGAAAGTGTTTGGAGACTGCTGAATCCACACACGTGTTTAACTCTGGATGTTGAATGCACACATTGACAACCGTTCTGTTAGATAGCTGCGTTTTGGATTTAGAAGCAGATATTTCCCTGTGCTGACTGCTGTTTCTTCCATATGCCGGTAATGGGCTGAAAACGCCTGCTTTGGGACTCTGCAGAGAAAGTGTTTGCAGAATGCTGAATCCACACACGGGTTTAACTCTGGAAGTTGAGTGCACACATTGACAACCGTTCTGTTAGATAGCGGCGTTTTGGATTTAGAAGCAGTTATATCCCTGTGCTGACTGCTGTTTCTTCCTTAGGCCGTTAATGGGCTGAAAACGCCTGTTTTGGGACTCTGCAGAGAAAGTTTTTGCAGACTGCTGAATCCACACACGGGTTTAACTCTGGAAGTTGAGTGCACACATTGAGAACCGTTCTGTTAGATAGCTGCGTTTTGGATTTAGAAGCAGATATTTCCCAGTGCTGACTGCTGTTACTTCCATATGCCGTTAATGGGCTGAAAACGCCTGTTTTGGGACTCTGCAGAGAAAGTGTTTGCAGACTGCTGAATCCACACCCGGGTTTAACTCTGGAAAGTGAGTGCCCACATTGACAACCGTTCTGTTAGATAGCTGCGTTTTGGATTTAGAAGCAGATATTTCCCTGTGCTGACTGCTGTTTCTTCCATATGCCGGTAATGGGCTGAAAACGCCTGTTTTGGGACTCTGCAGAAAATGTGTTTGCAGACTGCTGAATTCACACACCGGTTTAACTCTGGAAGTTGATTGCCCACATTGACAACCGTTCTGTTAGATAGCTGCGTTTTGCATTTAGAAGCAGATATTTCCCAGTGCTGACTGCTGTTTCTTCCTTATGCTGGTAATGGGCTGAAAACGCCTGTTTTGGGACTCTGCAGAGAAAGATTTTGCAGACTGCTGAAACCACACACCGGTTTAACTCTGGAAGTTGAGTGCACACATTGACAACCGTTCTTTTAGATAGCTGCGTTCTGGATTTAGAAGCAGATATTTCCCTGTGCTGACTGCTGTTTCTTCCATATGCCGGTAATGGGCTGAAAACGCCTGTTTTGGGACTCTGCAGAGAAAGTGTTTGCAGACTGCTGAATCCACACACGGGTTTAAATCTGGAAGTTGAGTGCACACATTGACAGCCGTTCTGTTAGATAGCTGCGTTTCAGATTTAGAAGCAGATATTTCCCAGTGCTTACTGCTGTTTCTTCCATATGCCGGTAATTGGCTGAAAACGCCTGTTTTGGGACTCTGCAGAGAAAGTGTTTGCAGACTGCTGAATCCACACACGGGTTTAACTCTGCAAGTGGAGTGCACACATTGGCAACCGTTCTGTTAGATAGCTGCGTTTTGGATTTAGAAGCAGATATTTCCCTGTGCTGACTGCTGTTTCTTCCATATGCCGGTAATGGGCTGAAAACGCCTGTTTTGGGATTCTGCAGAGAAAGTGTTTGCAGACTGCTGAATCCACACACGTGTTTAACTCTGGAAGTTGAGTGCACACATTGACATCCGTTCTGTTAGATAGCTGCGTTTTCGATTTAGAAGCAGATATTTCCCTGTGGTGACGGCGGTTTCTTCCATATGCCGGTAATGGGCTGAAAACGCCTGTTTTGGGACTCTGCAGAGAAAGTGTTTGCAGACTGCTGAATCCACACACGGGTTTAACTCTGGAAGTTGAGTGCACACATTGACAACCGTTCTGTTAGATAGCTGCGTTTTGGATTTAGAAGCAGATATTTCCCTGTGCTGACTGCTGTTTCTTCCATACGCCGGTAATGGGCTGAAAACGCCTGTTTTGGGACTCTGCAGAGAAAGTGTTTGCAGACTGCTGAATCCACACACGGGTTTAACTCTGGACATTGAGTGCACACATTGACAACCGTTCTGTTAGATAGCTGCGTTTTGGATTTAGAAGCAGATATTTCCCTGTGGTGACTGCTGTTTCTTCCATATGCCGTTAATGGGCTGAAAACGCCTGTTTTGGGACTCTGCAGAGAAAGTTTTTGCAGACTGCTGAATCCACACACGGGTTTAACTCTGGAAGTTGAGTGCACACATTAAGAACCGTTCTGTTAGATAGCTGCGTTTTGGATTTAGAAGCAGATATTTCCCTGTGCTGACTGCTGTTACTTCCATATGCCGTTAAAGGGCTGAAAACGCCTGTTTTGGGCCTCTGCAGAGAAAGTGTTTGCAGACTGCTGAATCCACACACGGGTTTAACTCTGGAAAGTGAGTGCCCACATTGACAACCGTTCTGTTAGATAGCTGCGTTTTGGATTTAGAAGCAGATATTTCCCTGTGCTGACTGCTGTTTCTTCCATATGCCGGTAATGGGGTGAAAACGCCTGTTTTGGGACTCTGCAGAGAAAGTGTTTGCAGACTGCTGAATCCACACACGGGTTTAACTCTGCAAGTGGAGTGCACACATTGACAACCGTTCTGTTAGATAGCTGCGTTTTGGATTTAGAAGCAGATATTTCCCTGTGCTGACTGCTGTTTCTTCCATACGCCGGTAATGGGCTGAAAACGCCTGTTTTGGGACTCTGCAGAGAAAGTGTTTGCAGACTGCTGAATCCACACACGGGTTTAACTCTGGACGTTGAGTGCACACATTGACAACCGTTCTGTTAGATAGCTGCGTTTTGGATTTAGAAGCAGATATTTCCCTGTGGTGACTGCTGTTTCTTCCATATGCCGTTAATGGGCTGAAAACGCCTGTTTTGGGACTCTGCAGAGAAAGTGTTTGCAGACTGCTGAATCCACACACGGGTTTAACTCTGCAAGTGGAGTGCACACATTGACAACCGTTCTCTTAGATAGCTGCGTTTTGGATTTAGAAGCAGATATTTCCCTGTGCTGACTGCTGTTTCTTCCATATGCCGGTAATGGGCTGAAAACGCCTGCTTTGGGACTCTGCAGAGAAAGTGTTTGCAGAATGCTGAATCCACACACGGGTTTAACTCTGGAAGTTGAGTGCACACATTGACAACCGTTCTGTTAGATAGCGGCGTTTTGGATTTAGAAGCAGTTATTTCCCTGTGCTGACTGCTGTTTCTTCCTTAGGCCGTTAATGGGCTGAAAACGCCTGTTTTGGGACTCTGCAGAGAAAGTGTTTGGAGACTGCTGAATCCACACACGTGTTTAACTCTGGATGTTGAATGCACACATTGACAACCGTTCTGTTAGATAGCTGCGTTTTGGATTTAGAAGCAGATATTTCCCTGTGCTGACTGCTGTTTCTTCCATATGCCGGTAATGGGCTGAAAACGCCTGCTTTGGGACTCTGCAGAGAAAGTGTTTGCAGAATGCTGAATCCACACACGGGTTTAACTCTGGAAGTTGAGTGCACACATTGACAACCGTTCTGTTAGATAGCGGCGTTTTGGATTTAGAAGCAGTTATATCCCTGTGCTGACTGCTGTTTCTTCCTTAGGCCGTTAATGGGCTGAAAACGCCTGTTTTGGGACTCTGCAGAGAAAGTTTTTGCAGACTGCTGAATCCACACACGGGTTTAACTCTGGAAGTTGAGTGCACACATTGAGAACCGTTCTGTTAGATAGCTGCGTTTTGGATTTAGAAGCAGATATTTCCCAGTGCTGACTGCTGTTACTTCCATATGCCGTTAATGGGCTGAAAACGCCTGTTTTGGGACTCTGCAGAGAAAGTGTTTGCAGACTGCTGAATCCACACACGGGTTTAACTCTGGAAAGTGAGTGACCACATTGACAACCGTTCTGTTAGATAGCTGCGTTTTGGATTTAGAAGCAGATATTTCCCTGTGCTGACTGCTGTTTCTTCCATATGCCGGTAATGGGCTGAAAACGCCTGTATTGGGACTCTGCAGAGAAAGTGTTTGCAGACTGCTGAACCCACACACAGGTTTAACTCTGGAAGTTGAATGCACACATTGACAACCGTTCTGTTAGATAGCTGCGTTTTGGATTTAGAAGCAGATATTTCCCTGTGCTGACTGCTGTTTCTTCCATATGCCGGTAATGGGCTGAAAACGCCTGTTTTGGGATTCTGCAGAGAAAGTGTTTGCAGACTGCTGAATCCACACACGTGTTTAACTCTGGAAGTTGAGTGCACACATTGACATCCGTTCTGTTAGATAGCTGCGTTTTGTATTTAGAAGCAGATATTTCCCTGTGGTGACGGCGGTTTCTTCCATATGCCGGTAATGGGCTGAAAACGCCTGTTTTGGGACTCTGCAGAGAAAGTGTTTGCTGACTGCTGAATCCACACACGGGTTTAACTCTGGACGTTGAGTGCACACATTGACAACCGTTCTGTTAGATAGCTGCGTTTTGGATTTAGAAGCAGATATTTCCCTGTGGTGACTGCTGTTTCTTCCATATGCCGTTAATGGGCTGAAAACGCCTGTTTTGGGACTCTGCAGAGAAAGTGTTTGCAGACTGCTGAATCCACACACGGGTTTAACTCTGCAAGTGGAGTGCACACATTGACAACCGTTCTCTTAGATAGCTGCGTTTTGGATTTAGAAGCAGATATTTCCCTGTGCTGACTGCTGTTTCTTCCATATGCCGGTAATGGGCTGAAAACGCCTGCTTTGGGACTCTGCAGAGAAAGTGTTTGCAGAATGCTGAATCCACACACGGGTTTAACTCTGGAAGTTGAGTGCACACATTGACAACCGTTCTGTTAGATAGCGGCGTTTTGGATATAGAAGCAATTATTTCCCTGTGCTGACTGCTGTTTATTCCTTAGGCCGTTAATGGGCTGAAAACGCCTGTTTTGGGACTCTGCAGAGAAAGTGTTTGGAGACTGCTGAATCCACACACGTGTTTAGCTCTGGATGTTGAATGCACACATTGACAACCGTTCTGTTAGATAGCTGCGTTTTGGATTTAGAAGCAGATATTTCCCTGTGCTGACTGCTGTTTCTTCCATATGCCGGTAATGGGCTGAAAACGCCTGTTTTGGGATTCTGCAGAGAAAGTGTTTGCAGACTGCTGAATCCACACACGTGTTTATCTCTGGAAGTTGAGTGCACACATTGACATCCGTTCTGTTAGATAGCTGCGTTTTCGATTTAGAAGCAGATATTTCCCTGTGGTGACGGCGGTTTCTTCCATATGCCGGTAATGGGCTGAAAACGCCTGTTTTGGGACTCTGCAGAGAAAGTGTTTGCAGACTGCTGAATCCACACACGGGTTTAACTCTGGAAGTTGAGTGCACACATTGACACCGTTCTGTTAGATAGCTGCGTTTTGGATTTAGAAGCAGATATTTCCCTGTGCTGACTGCTGTTTCTTCCATACGCCGGTAATGGGCTGAAAATGCCTGTTTTGGGACTCTGCAGAGAAAGTGTTTGCAGACTGCTGAATCCACTCACGGGTTTAACTCTGGACATTGAGTGCACACATTGACAACCGTTCTGTTAGGATAGCTGCGTTTTGGATTTAGAAGCAGATATTTCCCTGTGGTGACTGCTGTTTCTTCCATATGCCGTTAATGGGCTGAAAACGCCTGTTTTGGGACTCTGCAGAGAAAGTTTTTGCAGACTGCTGAATCCACACACGGGTTTAACTCTTGAAGTTGAGTGCACACATTAAGAACCGTTCTGTTAGATAGCTGCGTTTTGGATTTAGAAGCAGATATTTCCCTGTGCTGACTGCTGTTACTTCCATATGCCGTTAATGGGCTGAAAACGCCTGTTTTGGGCCTCTGCAGAGAAAGTGTTTGCAGACTGCTGAATCCACACACGGGTTTAACTCTGGAAAGTGAGTGCCCACATTGACAACCGTTCTGTTAGATAGCTGCGTTTTGGATTTAGAAGCAGATATTTCCCTGTGCTGACTGCTGTTTCTTCCATATGCCGGTAATGGGCTGAAAACACCTGTTTTGGGACTCTGCAGAGAAAGTGTTTGCAGACTGCTGAATCCACACACGGGTTTAACTCTGCAAGTGGAGTGCACACATTGACAACCGTTCTCTTACATAGCTGCGTTTTTGGATTTAGAAGCAGATATTTCCCTGTGCTGACTGCTGTTTCTTCCATATGCCGGTAATGGGCTGAAAACGCCTGTTTTGGGACTCTGCAGAGAAAGTGTTTGCAGACTGCTGAATCCACACACGGGTTTAACTCTGGAATTTGAGTGCCAACATTGAGATCCGTTCTGTTAGATAGCTTCGTATTGGATTTAGAAGCAGATATTTCCCTGTGCTGACTGCTGTTTCTTCCATATGCCGGTAATGGGCTGAAAACGCCTGTTTTGGGACTCTGCAGAGAAAGTGTTTGGAGACTGCTGAATCCACACACGTGTTTAACTCTGGATGTTGAATGCACACATTGACAACCGTTCTGTTAGATAGCTGCGTTTTGGATTTAGAAGCAGATATTTCCCTGTGCTGACTGCTGTTTCTTCCATATGCCGTTAATGGGCTGAAAACGCCTGTTTTGGGACTCTGCAGCGAAAGTGTTTGCAGACTGCTGAATCCACACACGGGTTTATCTCTGGAAGTTGAGTGCACACATTTATAATCGTTCTGTTAGATAGCTGCGTTTTGGATTTAGAAACAGATATTTCCATGTGCTGACTGCTGTTTCTTCCATATGTCGGTAATGGGCTTAAAAAGCCTGTTTTGGGACTCTGCAGAGAAAGTGTTTGCAGACTGCTGAACCCACACACAGGTTTAACTCTGGAAGTTGAATGCACACATTGAAAACCGTTCTGTTAGATAGCTGCGTTTTGGATTTAGAAGCAGATATTTCACTGTGCTGACTGCTGTTTCTTCATGATGCCGGTAAAGGGCTGAAATGGCCTGTTTTGGGACTCTGCAGAGAAAGTGTTTGCAGACTGCTGAATGCACACACGGGTTTATCTCTGGAATTTGAGTGCACACATTGACAACCGTTCTGTTAGATAGCTGCGTTTTGGATTTAGAAGCAGATATTTCCCTGTGCTGACTGCTGTTTCTTCCATATGCCGGTAATGGGCTGAAAACGCCTGTTTTCGGACTCTGCAGCGAAAGTGTTTGCAGACTGCTGAATCCACACACGGGTTTAACTCTGGAAGTTGAGTGCACACATTGACAATCGTTCTGTTAGATAGCTGCGTTTTGGATTTAGAAATAGATATTTCCATGTGCTGACTGCTGTTTCTTCCATATGCCGGTAATGGGCTGAAAACGCCTGTTTTGGGGCTCTGCAGAGAAAGTGTTTGCAGACTGCTGAATCCACACACGGGTTTAACTCTGGAAGTTGAGTGCCCACATTGACAACCCGTTCTGTTAGATAGCTCCGTTTTGGATTTAGAAGCAGATATTTCCCTGTGCTGACTGCTGTTTCTTCCATATGCCGGTAATGGGCTGAAAACGCCTGTTTTGGGACTCTGCAGAGAAAGTGTTTGCAGACTGCTGAATCCACACACGGGTTTAACTCTGGAAGTTGACTGCACACATTGACAACCGTTCTGTTAGATAGCTGCGTTTTGGATTTAGAAGCAGATATTTCCCTGTGCTGACTGCTGTTTCTTCCATATGCCGGTAATGGGCTGAAAACGCCTGTATTGGGACTCTGCAGAGAAAGTGTTTGCAGACTGCTGAACCCACACACAGGTTTAACTCTGGAAGTTGAATGCACACATTGACAACCGTTCTGTTAGATAGCTGCGTTTTGGATTTAGAAGCAGATATTTCCCTGTGCTGACTGCTGTTTCTTCCATATGCCGGTAATGGGCTGAAAACGCCTGTTTTGGGATTCTGCAGAGAAAGTGTTTGCAGACTGCTGAATCCACACACGTGTTTAACTCTGGAAGTTGAGTGCACACATTGACATCCGTTCTGTTAGATCGCTGCGTTTTGTATTTAGAAGCAGATATTTCCCTGTGGTGACGGCGGTTTCTTCCATATGCCGGTAATGGGCTGAAAACGCCTGTTTTGGGACTCTGCAGAGAAAGTGTTTGCAGAATGCTGAATCCACACACGGGTTTAACTCTGGAAGTTGAGTGCACACATTGACAACCGTTCTGTTAGATAGCTGCGTTTTGGATTTAGAAGCAGATATTTCCCTGTGCTGACTGCTGTTTCTTCCATACGCCGGTAATGGGCTGAAAACGCCTGTTTTGGGACTCTGCAGAGAAAGTGTTTGCAGACTGCTGAATCCACACACGGGTTTAACTCTGCAAGTGGAGTGCACACATTGACAACCGTTCTCTTAGATAGCTGCGTTTTGGATTTAGAAGCAGATATTTCCCTGTGCTGACTGCTGTTTCTTCCATATGCCGGTAGTGGGCTGAAAACGCCTGCTTTGGGACTCTGCAGAGAAAGTGTTTGCAGAATGCTGAATCCACACACGGGTTTAACTCTGGAAGTTGAGTGCACACATTGACAACCGTTCTGTTAGATAGCGGCGTTTTGGATTTAGAAGCAGTTATTTCCCTGTGCTGACTGCTGTTTCTTCCTTAGGCCGTTAATGGGCTGAAAACGCCTGTTTTGGGACTCTGCAGAGAAAGTGTTTGGAGACTGCTGAATCCACACACGTGTTTAACTCTGGATGTTGAATGCACACATTGACAACCGTTCTGTTAGATAGCTGCGTTTTGGATTTAGAAGCAGATATTTCCCTGTGCTGACTGCTGTTTCTTCCATATGCCGGTAATGGGCTGAAAACGCCTGCTTTGGGACTCTGCAGAGAAAGTGTTTGCAGAATGCTGAATCCACACACGGGTTTAACTCTGGAAGTTGAGTGCACACATTGACAACCGTTCTGTTAGATAGCGGCGTTTTGGATTTAGAAGCAGTTATATCCCTGTGCTGACTGCTGTTTCTTCCTTAGGCCGTTAATGGGCTGAAAACGCCTGTTTTGGGACTCTGCAGAGAAAGTTTTTGCAGACTGCTGAATCCACACACGGGTTTAACTCTGGAAGTTGAGTGCACACATTGAGAACCGTTCTGTTAGATAGCTGCGTTTTGGATTTAGAAGCAGATATTTCCCAGTGCTGACTGCTGTTACTTCCATATGCCGTTAATGGGCTGAAAACGCCTGTTTTTGGGACTCTGCAGAGAAAGTGTTTTGCAGACTGCTGAATCCACACCCGGGTTTAACTCTGGAAAGTGAGTGCCCACATTGACAACCGTTCTGTTAGATAGCTGCGTTTTGGATTTAGAAGCAGATATTTCCCTGTGCTGACTGCTGTTTCTTCCATATGCCGGTAATGGGCTGAAAACGCCTGTTTTTGGGACTCTGCAGAAAATGTGTTTGCAGACTGCTGAATTCACACACCGGTTTAACTCTGGAAGTTGATTGCCCACATTGACAACCGTTCTGTTAGATAGCTGCGTTTTGCATTTAGAAGCAGATATTTCCCAGTGCTGA